>NC_092811.1:16761245-16927757 GCF_040954645.1 Diabrotica undecimpunctata | reverse complement strand
CTACATCGGTATGGCTGGAATTCCGGAGGGATTTCCTGTTTATTTTTCTTTAGGGTTTCCACATAGGTTAACTTCTTTACTTCTAACCGCTGTACTAATTCTATAAAACTAAACCAATTATCGGCTGTACTATTACGGTTGGTTCCATAAATAGGTTTAGCAAGTCAAAGAACAGATTGAGTTGGTTTATTAATTTTCTTTTCCTCCTCAGATAACCCTGTTCCGTCAGTGTCCTTGCCTTCATATAAGAATTGTATTAGTAACTCGTTCGTGCATCAGTCAGGCACACTATTTTAATGCCCTATTTCACAGGATTATTAGACATATACATTTTGAACCCACACCTTCCCCTAAAGCCGACCACATTTCATTAATAGAAACACATGTGCCTACGGAATATAGTTTTTGACAATTTGATATAAATATATTAGATATATTACCAATGACTGCTGTTGGATCTATCTTTCTTCTTTCCTCTCTATGCAGAGGGTTATCAAAACGTAAACATTTTAGAAATATTGCAAATCTTTCTTTTGACATAACACATCTGAATATATCCCTACCAGTGCCATCTGTAGCAAATATAGAGTTTGAATCTTCGTCATTGGATTTGAAACCTGATGTGTATAAAAACAATCCCAAAAAGGCTCTATTTCATCAATTTCATTTAGTTCTGGTCTATTCATTTTTCTATACTTTTCACGAATTTCGCGTAATTTATCATTTGTCCATTTAAGTATTACTTATACATACTGCACTTTACAAACGAGGAAAATGTGGGATTAGAAATTCCTCAGCCTTCGGCGCAAAAACCGGTCATGTGAATCACATGGCTGGTTATTGCTCTCAATACCATTGACTCTAAGGACTATGCTATTAACATTTTTGGTGTAATAAGCGTCCACGGTCTTCTACATTAAGTTTCTTACATTCCACGTGTATTATAGATTATTATATATAGACATAAACTCAATTTCGACAAAACTGTCCTTGGACCGGTTTTTGCATCAAATACTTTAATTAGAGCTGTTACTTTAATTTTTCTCTTTTTGCCAACTGTTTTAACAATTTTCTACATCCTACAAAATTCTACAAAAAACAAAATTTGTTTAATTTATGAATGTTTGTATTTTTGGAACGATTTCTTAAGTGAAAATTGAAACGTCAATAAACTTATTTTAAATTTTAATTGTGGCTTATTCCCATTAAAGCAGTAATTACGATAAGATGCCAGAAGAAAATAGCATCAGAACAGTAACTGCAACTAATATAAATTTAATATAACTTAAAAAAATGCATTAATATAGCAGCAATTGAATTAATAGGAAGAAAAGAAAAGATAAGAAAGAAAAGTGGCTTAAAAATCTGGAATACAAAAATAAAAACTGCAGTAAAACAAACACAACAGCACCCCTAATGGTAGAAGCAAAAGAGACATACTGCACTTTGGTTGAAGAGAAGGTATCAACTAAGAAATAAGCGGAAAAAATCTATAAGAAAACTTACAGACTATTCAAAAGGAATGGAAAAGGTTTTAAACTGATCTACATTTTTATATACATATAAATGAATAAAAGTTAAAAATATATAAAAATATTCACATAAAAGCAAAGATTGCTAGTTATTAGAAATAATAGGAAAGATACTAGTGAGTAGACACCTAATTTTAAGATTTCATTAGTAATTTAAGTTAGAAACAAATTGATAATTGGTCTTACTGACCAGATTTTAATGTAAGTACACTTCTGTGTCTTTAGTAAAAAAAAAAAAAAAAGCAAAGAGATTTACATAATCTAAGCACACATTTGGTAAGGAAGACATGACTGATGTTCTTGTGTAACTTCTTGATAATAGGTTCTTTTTTTGAAATTACGTTAAAATAATAATACGCACTGTATATGACGCTATTTAAATAAACTTCAGCTTTAACAGATTTATTACTATTTTATTTGAGGATTTTCAATTTCTCTACTACGTTAAAAATACGTTTTTTGTTACAAAATATCCCATTTTTTGCATCTACTCTCTGGAGTCATTTGATATTCCTACAATTCCCTTCCAGCACATACGGCTCTTGAGATATATTTCTTGTCGTTCTTTCTCTAATCCCAGAAGATAGCAATAAAAATAGAAGAGGCTTTTAAGACTACATTACGAATTTTAAAATAATGTTCAGGAAATATATGTGCATTTGTATAGAAAAATTTCAGCTTTTCTTAAATATGTTTTGAATGTGGCTATAAAAATAAAAGAGCTTGGTTTGATTTGTTTGTAGAATTTTTATAGATAAACAAATATTAAAGGAAAAAAATATAACAAATAAATTTTTTAGTAAGTAAAATTTCTAAAAGCACCGATAGCAGCAATAAAAACCACATATTTCTTCATCTATAATTTTATGTCCTATGCAAAAAAGTTAACGAAAGAAAACAGAAAATAAATTTGTAAAATTAAATTTTCAGTTTTTTAAAATATGTAATCATTTACTTACTCCTTAATACATTGTTAGATGGAACATTTATAAACTAAACTGAAAGAATATTCATATTTCCATATAAGAAAACTCGATTCTCGGAAAAGACAGTTCTTCTTCCTATGCCGTCCCCATTAACGGAGGTTGGGAACCACATTTCTAAAAGTTTCTCTGTCTTTTTCAACGTAGAATAATTCGTCTACAGTCATGTTTGTCCAGTCTCGAATATTTCACAGCCATGACTTCCTCTTTCTACCTATTCCCTTTTTGCCATCGACTCTACCCTGCATGATGACCTGTAGAAGACTATATTTATCATTCCTCAGTATGTGTTCAAGGTATGCAGTCTTGCGTACTTTTATTGTTCTCAATAATTTTTCGTCTCGACCCATTCTTCTTAGCACTTTCTCATTGGTGACCCTGGCAGACCATGGAATTCTCAACATTCTCCGGTATATGCAAAGTCCAAAGGCTTCAAGCTTCTTAACTATTTGCGCTCTTAACGTCCATGTTTCTACCCCGTACAATAGTTGGAACTAGACGTAACATTCAACAAACCTCAGTCTCAGCGCAGTATTAAGATTTTTGTCACAGAACAATTGCTTGAATTTTAAGAACGCTACCCTTGCCATTTCTATTGGTACCCTGATCTCTTGGTCTGGATCTAATTCTGTGTTGATGTAAGCTCCCAGATATTTATATTTTGTCACTCTCTCTATTTGCTGTCCACCAAGAGTTAGTTGTTCATTATTTATTGGACTCCTTGATACTATCATAAATTTGGTCTTATCTGTGTTGATCTCGAGTCGCATTTGAATGCATTCACTATTTATTGCATCTAGTATAGTTTATAGTTCGTTTACACTCTCAGCCATAATTACCGTGTCATCTGCAAATCTCATGGTGTTTACGATTTCTCCACCAATTCTTATTCCCTCTTTTCTTTCCCATAAGGCTTTTCTGAATATGACCTGTGAGTACACGGTGAAAAGCGTCGAAGACAAGACGCATACTTGCCTGACCCCTCTCACAATCGGTATATTATTTGTTTCTATATCGTTCACCTTTACTACTGCTTTCTGGTTCCAGTATATAGCCTTAATAAACTCAATGTCTTTTTTGTCTAAATTTATGTTTTTTAATTCATCTATTAACTTCATATGCTGCACTCGGTCAAAGGCTTTTCTAAAGTCTATAAAGCATATACAGTGATGAGTGTCTTACCACCCGGCAAAATAGCGGAAAGGATAGAAAACAGATTAAGTTGTGAGATAGTACGAGATAAGGCTAGTTATTAGACGTGTCTATTTGACTTCAGTCATAATTATACGGATGACCTCGAAAATGTTTTATTTTAATAATTTCTGATGTTAGGATAAATGATTAAATATATTAAGATGTATTATAGTGAAAAACATTAATTAGTAGTGATTTTAAATTATAAATCTTTAAGTTTATTTAATAATAAAAATAACTCAACTGAAATATTTGACTAAACTAAATAGGTATGTTCATTCCGAAAACAATTGTTGTATGTTGAGTTGGCGTAATAGTTAGAGACGTTGTCTATTGATAAGAAGACTGGGGTTCAATTCACACCAAGGGTAAAATTTTTGTTTTACTCAATCAAAAATAATAGAAAATATGGTACATATTAGGTAACAAGTTTTCGAAAAACTCATTATTTACAATTTATTCTTATTCCAATGGTATAAAATAGAAATACAAAATATTTCAAATTCAATTCCAGTTTTACAGTCTTCAGTTGTGAATGGAATTATCAAATAATAACACATCGAAATGTGTTTTTACGGTAAACAGAAACTTTTTATTGAAAGAACAATTCGTGAAAAGGATTTTAACGAATCGAGGAAAAAGTGCAAATTGTTGTCTGGCATGTGAATGGAATATCAGACAACATGATTAGACAACAATTTGTAAATATGTTTCCAAATAGGCCGGCTCCAGCACGATCAACAATTCAGTCTATTATACGTAATTTTTTTACTTATGGATCTGTGTTCGATCCAAGAGGAGTTCGCAGACGAAGGGTGGTAAATCAAGATTTGGAACTAAGGGACACTTTGATTTGTGCAAGTATTGAGCAAAATCCTACCCAATCAATACTTCGTCTCGGAGAACAATGTGGAATTCCAAGATTTAGAGTAGGTGAAATTTACGAAGACATCGATACCGTCCCTATAAACTTCATAAATCCAATGAACAATTCCCTGGGGATCAATATAGACGTTTAGAATTTTGTCAAACTGCAATGGAAATGTCACATCAAGATGAACATTTTTTAGAGAACGTTTTGTTCACCGATGAATGTACGTTTGCATTGCATGGCTGTCACAATTCAATCAATGCTAGGTATTGATCTCGAGGAAATCCTCGTCAGATTTATGTCGCTCGTACCCAGCGTCTTCGAAAAGTAAATGCTTGGGGAGGCATAATAGGGAATCATGTCATTGGTCCATTTTTTATAGACGGTATGTTGACTGGGCGGAAATACTTGGAACTTCTGCAAAATGAAATTGTCCCAGCCCTTTCAACACGATGGTTGTCCTGCACATAATTCTCGCATCGTCAGTGAATATCTCAGTGCAACTTTTCCTAATCGATTGATTAGTGGCCACGGATATTTTTTTATTTTTGTAGAATTTTTACTTATTTAAACATTCTTTAAAAGTTTTTACTTTATTTTCGAAAGTACGACGATACTGTTTCGTCAATAAGATTTTTTGTTTTAACTTTAGTTTTTGTTTAGTTTTGTTTAGTGATTCAAAGCAAAACGATCTTTGCATAATTTCAAATTATTAAAAAAAAAAGAAGACCACATGTGGGTTTTGAACTCTAATCGTATGCGATGTTTGTATCGCAATGTCGAATTCTTACCACTAATCCACGAAGGATTTATAATTATTCCGTGACAAGAGTGTATGAAACTCCTCAAATCATAGTAGAAATTATTCTTGGTTAATAATTTAAAACTTTAGATTAAATAATCACTATTAATTAAATTATTTTATTCACATTTTTGCTTTATTGTGGTCAATCAGTTTTTACTTTACTTATTACATGATTTGGGATTGTTGTTTTTTGGTAGAGGTAAAAATATCGATTTAAACCATTCCTCCGGGATGTTGCCCTCTACATATATGTGGTTGAGAATTCAGTTGTCTCTTTATATTACCGTCATCTAAGGCTTTTACCAGTTCAACTGGAATTTGATCAGGACCCGGTGCTTTTTCTTGTTTTGCATTCTCTAGGACAATCTTTACTTCTGAGGGTAAAATTTGTAGGTATTGTTCTTCTTCACCTATATCTTGTTTATCTTTCCTCTCGTCATGGAACAGATGGATTATGTATTGTTCTCATACTTCCTTTATTTTGCTCTCTTCAGTAAGTATTTCTTCAATATTATCTCTTGTTATGAGTGTTCTTCTTTGTCTGGTGTTGCCTGTAAGTTCTTTCATTTTTTTATGTAAGTTTGAGGTGTCATGTTTGTTGCTGAGTTCTTCCAGTTCCTGGCATTTAATGTTCATCCATTCCTCCTTAGCCTTTCTGATTTCATATTTGATTTTATTCTTGATGGTTTTATATTTATTTTTATCTTTAATTTTTTTTTTCAGTTATTAGCTTAACTATTTTCGGTGTCATCTAGTCTTTTTTAGTGGTTTTCTCTTCTTCGCCTAGGACCTCTTTTCCCGCTTTTAGTATGGCTTTTTTCATATCTGCCCATTTCACGCTTCCTTCGGTTAATTTATTTATCTCTGCGTTTAGTTGCTGTTAGCAGTTGTCGTCTTTTAGGTTTTTTATGTTTATTTTGGTGGTTTTAACTTCTTTCTCCGGTTTTTTGAGTTTAATGTTGACGTTTGCTAGTAATAGATTATGGTCCGTATCTGCGTTTGCGCTTGGATAGGTTTTTGCACTTTGTACTCCATTACGAAACCTATTGTTAATCGTTATAAAATCTATTTGGTTTCTGAATATATTGTTGGTGTTATCTTTTGAAGAAGTCCACTTCTCCAAATCTTCGTAAGGGTAGGTCGTAGTATGTATTTCTTATGACTAATTCTTTCTCCTGGCAGTACTGAACTAGTCTATCTCCTCTTTAGTTTCTTTTACCTAACCCAAAATTTCCTACTATATTTCCAGTTTTTCCTCGACCGACTTTAGCATTAAAGTCGCCCATAATTATTTTTACCTCCTGCCTCTTTATGTGTTTTGTTAACAGTCCTAAGTCCGCGTAGAATTTTTCGACCTCAGCATCATTGCTATCAGATGTTGGAGCATACACTTAGATTAAATTTATGTTCAGAGGTTTGGCTTTCAGCTGAAGTAGCATCATACGTTCGCTTAAGGGAATGAAATTTGTCACAAACTCTTTTAAATTATTGTTGATAATAATACCAACACCATGGCTGTGCTCTACAGTGCTTTTGCCTGAGAAGAAAAATAGTATTATTATCCTTGGTGTAGTTTCCAAAATTTGGCCATTGAACTTCTGAAAGGCCCAATATTTGTATGTCTAATCTCTCCATTTCTAGCATGACTGTTGTTAATTTTCCTGTCTTAAATCGCTTACACTAAATTTGTTTCTCAGTTAAAAGACAGGTAATAATATGGATTTCTGCTGATTGACTCCTGAAATGTTTATTCATTATCCTTAAAACTTTATCGTCAATATCGATATCTGATTAGGTAAAAATGTCAATTTCTTTCCAATAAATGAACACATTATATATGTGATAATATCGAATTCAGGGCGGATCAATCTTAAGTAGTTTTTGATCTGCTCATTATGATATAAAAAAACATTTAAATATCGTGATTTTATTTTAGAAATGTTAAAATGTTACATAAAACCTACTGCCCATCAACTAACAGGTTATTGCCATGAAAAGATAATAAATTTTAGTATCATTCTTTGTTAAATAGTAACAAAAGTGTTCCATCGAATGCTATAAATCTAAAGCGAAGTGCTATATTAAATTTTCAATACTAGGTAATAAAATCTTAATGTTAAAGTAATAAAGTCGTCTTCTTTAATGCACCTACCAAAAAGACTTCCAATAAATATTATAAAAGAATACATTGTCCATTTAGATTTATTTTTTTAACATGTAAGTTAATTTTATTAAAAATAAATGAAAAATATACTATTTTATTATTAGTAGTTAGTAGTACAGACCACCTTGTACAATCCCAAACTGTATTAGCAATTTAAAGGGGCACTATTATTATATAATATAATTATTTTGAAACTTAAATTGAATACCAAATTTATTATAAATCTACACAAAAATGACCAATTTTGTCCATTGTGGTTATTTAGGAAGGCTGTTTAAAATGTTGGCGGAGGTGCCGGGTATTTCGAATAATTAAATTTGATGAATTTTGGAAGAAATTTTAAATATCGTTGACTTGGTTCAGTATAATAATTTTTTACGTTTAAAATTCTATTTTTTTTTTCTTCTTAATATGTTATTCTGCTTCTCCACTAGGAGGTTAATATCTCTATGAAAGATTGTCATTCAATATCTTATGTACCGTTTGGCGTTTTATCTCTTGCTATTTTGACAACGGAGGTCTCTATACTATCTACAGGATTATTCTATTCTTTCTTCTGTTTAGTATCCACACGTTTGCACTCTGTATATCGGACGTTTCCATTTGTCTTTCTGTTGTGACTGCATCGGGTCTTGTTTCTTATGATTATGTCGTTATAGATCTTAAACTTGCTTTATAAATCCTTGATTTCATCTCAGTGTTAATACATTTTGGATTCGCGATATGGTGTTCTTCCAGTCTATTTGCTTTTTGTTATGGATCTCTTAGGTCTTTTGCTAGTCTCCATAGCTAGACAGTGTAATTCCATTTTACTTTCATTACAGCTGTTCAGTGCTGACAACATCGGTTTCTAATTTAGGTATATCTGGCTGCTTCTTAACTAACTGTCATTGAAGAAAAAAATACTGCTTTACAAAGTCATACTAAAACCAATATGGACTTACGGCGTAGAACTCTGGGGCTGTAGGAAGCCTTCAAACACAACAATTTTGCAGAGAAAATGAAGAACTGTCTCTGGACGGTACCCAAATCAAGTCAATATTGTCATCAAATTTACTAATTACTCAATGTACTGTTTATAAGTAGATTGTAAATACAGTCGGAAAAATGAAATATTAATCATATCAATCACTTATTTTGTATTTGCTGTCTTTTTCTATAACCAACATTTGTTATTTATAGAAAAAGACAGCAAATACAAAATAAGTGATTGATATGATCCTTCATGGGTAATCTTTCATTTTTCCGTCTGTATGTATTTTAAAATAAAAAAAAACGTTATTATACGCTCATCATAATTACTTATTGTTTTTTACTGTAAAGTTTCCCGTACTGCACTGCAACCACCCTAAACTCATAGCAGTGGTCGTTTGTATATGTTAACCCAGAGGTTTCCAATCTTTTTCGGTCTTTCCGATTTTTCATATTATTTACGGAAACAAGTATATTTAGCCCAGTATGGTTATGCAAAAATCATCGATTTCACGGCAAAATTCTTCGCAGATATCTGAAGCTTTTAAGACATAGGTGGGGGTTACTAGATGACGAATAGATGAAAAGGTACTCGTATTTTTACCTTGCGTTTTTTTAAACAATAATTTATGGTCATAAATTGATTTTTTGTCTATAGGTTTTTTCCCTTACATTTTAATAAACAATATTTATATCCTTTTTATATATCAAGAATATCTTTATTTTCCCGTTTTTTCAATTAAAATTGATAAATAATTTACGGAGATATTTGCAAAAAAGCAGTTTTTTTGCACTAACTTATAAATTTTATTAATTTTTTTATTAACAAACTAAAATGTTATTAATACATTTGAATATCGAGGAATTACCGTCTTTTAAATTTGTGCGAAATTTTCCCCTGATCGGTCTAATAGTTTAAAAGTTATTTAATTTATTTATCCCTGAGGCTAATTATTTAAACTATTTAAAGCACGTGGTGTTCGTGTGTATTAAGGTATAAAAAAAATTGCTTATTACAAGCTTAAATTTTTATTTTAAGAAGATCTTTTCGGAATTAAATCATTCCATCATCAGTTAAATAAAAAGTTGTTAAAAAACATTGTATGGCCACTTAAAAAAACTTTCGAAGGACATCCGTATTAAAATATAATCCTCATGGTTTTATCAAGGTAAATGCAATAGACTTAACTTATTGATTATTAAAACTGAAGATGGGGGCATCTTACATGACCCCCTGTAGCTGGTGAAGTTTTTTCGACTTACATTACCTCTAATCTGTTCTGGAGTCTTGGGCTAACTCTCAGTTTGCTTTTTTGCAAATATCTCCGTAAATTATTTATCAATTTAATTAAAAAAACGGGAAAATAAAGATACTCTTGATATAAAAAAATGATATAAATATTGTTTATTTAAAATATAAGGGAAAAACTTATAGACAAAAAATCAAATTGTGATTATAAATTATTGTTTAAAAAAACGCAAGGTAAAAATACGAGTACCTTTTCATGTATTCATCATCTAGTAACCCCCACCTATATCTCAAAAGCTTCATAGATATAATGTTTTTCAGAAAAAAAAATCAATGCTTTTGTAGCACTTCATTTTAAGTAATAAATATTATTTCCGTACATTTTTGAATAAGTATAATAAAGATGCACGCCTTAAAGGCATGTTCCTTTTTTATTGGTTTACCGGTTTATCAAATAATATTCCAGCTTTACTCACACACCTCCAAAAAACAATACATTTAGCAGCTATTGGTTAGTGGTATGACTAGTAACACACAGTCGTACCCAAAATTATTGATTTACCAATAAAATGCAAGAACTTAAAACTAGTTTTACTGATAAGAGGAATAAAAAACCTGTCCCAAATTATTTGACGATTTTTAAGGTGTCGGTTTATAACTGGTTTTGATTGGGACGAATAACATTGGCAGTTACTTATTTGGAAATAATTTTATGCTTATGAATTTAATCAATAAATAATAGTATATTACTTTATGAGGCGGAGAAACATGACTTTTCTCACTTCGTTCGGCGCGTAATAGAGGGCAAGTCAAGAAAAGTCGCTTCTTTGCCGAATAAAGTATACTATTTTTTCTTCAAACGTAGCAATTTTCAATCATAAATAGTACAATTCATACGCTATTTTTACTCGAAATTAATTGTGACAACTATCAAAGTCGTCTAGATGTTAGAAATTAAAATAATTAAGTCGTCGGTGGGATTTGCGTCTCCCTGGTTACAGTTGTTTGACAGTTGTTTGCAATTATTAAAGACAGCTTATTGTTGTTGCAACCGTAAGCGCAAATTTAGTGCGAAAATGGAAAACCTAAACGAAATTAAGTCCGCGGCTAATGATGCAGTAGCACGTTGGAATGATTGCTGAAAGTTGTTCTCGACCATCAGTATCATCAACAATTACCAATGCGTATCAAGAGTCGGGAACATTTTTGGACGGTTTCAATTTTGAAAATGCCTCATTAACTAATTGTACTTTTAATATTACTATAAATAAAAATGATGTTTAATTGTTGTTAATGACATTTGTATTGTTGCTTTGTGACATGTTTCATATTGTTGCCATGACAACATTTTTCCCTCCGCCGTAAAGAAATGGGAAAAAAACTGCTGCCGGCGGAGACATCAAACTTTGACAGGATCAAGTTAGATAAGCAATTTCATCATTATTTGACGTTTGAAGAAAAAATTAATTTAGAGGGTTTTTATTAAAAAAATGTGATAGTAGAATAAAATAAAACAATAAAATTGTTGTTAAAATAGATAAGAACATATTAAAATGCAAATACTTTTAACAAAAGCTTTACTCCTAACTAAATACATAAATATGTTTATGATACGCGCCTATTATGGCGATGCATCTACTGTTAAACATACGTTTCCTCAAACACTCAAACATATTTTGCAGTTATAATCGTTCATGTTCTGAATTGTTTAGATTCAGTTTGTGCTTACTCTTTTTAAATCGCATGTACAATGTTTATGTGTCAGTTTTGTGTAGCTATGCTAATATATTAATTGTTCACTTGCCATTATTCATTCTTGGCACATGGCCAGCCCAGTTTCAATTTGTATTGTTTTTTCGTTTGTCGATGTTTTACTGAGGATATAAGTTTTGGTTTCATTTGATATATCTGGCGACAAAAACACACTGGTAAAAACTTACGTTTTTATGAAATTGGGATATTCCATTTTAAACGCACTGCCTACCGGACTAATTCCATATTAATTACGTGGATTCTAGTGACAGTATACACGCAACATTATATTAGCTAGCAGGACAATCCTGACAGTACAAATCAGAATTTGATTTTTAGTTCCGATTAGAATTTTTCTAGATGATAATTTCGATTGAAGTGGTCATACAGATTACTTAAGTTCTAGACTTGCTATAGTATATATTTAATACGCAACTTAGTTTATATGATTCCCAAAAGCACCCTCAGAATGTGCTACTTTGTACTATTCCATAGCCATTTACAGTACGCAGTAACTGTTTGCGGTAATTCTGGTCACGCAGATCGAATTTTTAAACTACAAACAATAGTAGTGGGAATACTTCCAAAAGCAGAGTATAGGAAACACTGTAAACTTTTATTTCTGGATTTAGGTATTATGCCACTACCTTTAATCTATATATATATATATATATATATATATATATATATATATATATATATATATATATATATATATATATATATATATATATATATATATATATATATATATATATGAGACGCTGATTGAAATTCATGCCAACAAAGGTAAGTTTAATATAAATTCCAACTTCCATGATCACGATACAATATTTTGAGATGCTATTGGAGCACAACGTTTTAGGTTGACAAAGAGCATAAAAAATTCGACTGATGTTGGTTTGTATAACTTTTTGCCAGATGAAGTAAAAACTCTTCACTTATTTTCGTTTAAGCTTACAATCAAATGACACTTTTTGAAACATTATTTCTATTCCAAAACGGAGCAACTAAGTATAGGTTTTACACAATGGTAGGCTAGTTTGCCTATTATGATGATATTTAATGTTTTTATATTTTTTATAAATATCTGTTTGTAATGTTTAAAGTCGCAAAAATTTTATATGTACATATGTATGTAAAAATTTTCACCATTCCTTTGACTGACTTGTCAAAAACAAAACTATTTTTGTATATTGACTAAATAAATAATTCTATTCTATAAGATATAATACGAAGATATGGCTGATATGAACAAAACGACCCAAGCAAGGAGCAAGGTTATCATTATTGATTATATTGAGTTGTAGTATATATAAGAAAAATAGTAGAAAGCAGGAAAAAAGGTAGCTGATAGGAAAGCTTACAAAGAGAAAATGCTCCAACGGGATGATAATAGCGATGTGGAATATTAGAGGGTCCTTTTATGAGGAAGCGTCTAAAGAGCTAACCAAACAGATAAAAAAGTACAAAATGGATGTTACGGCTTTACAAAGAACAAATGGGAAATGAAATAATAGAGGTTAAGGGCAAAGTGCTAGTTCCGTTATCCACTGTCCTTTTTAAGTTGGTATTGAAAACAATAATCAGAAATAGTTGAGTTAAAATGACCGATTCCATCTTCAACAATTAACGTCAATATCTGACCTTTACTGATGATCTTAGTATTCTAAAAAAAAACAAGAAACGAATTAAGAGATGTTTTAAAAAGATTAGAAAAGGAAGCAAAATATTTTGACCTAGAAATAAACCAGGAAGGTCAAAATACATAATACAGAAATACAGAACAAAAAGAAGAGAGAAAGTTTACTTTCATATCTAATGAATCAAAAAAATATATTGTCGAGAGAGTGGTCCATTTTACGTATCTGGGAATCATTAAAGAAGGGAAAGGTGGGAAGAATGGTAACTAAATGCCATATTGGCAAAGAAAATAAAAAAATGGGAAGCCTAAGACCACTGATGACATCCAACTATGTCTCGAAAAAAATAAAAAAATGTCTCGAAAAAACGGTAATAGGGCCCACAGTGACATATGGTAGTGAAGTATGGACAATGAAAAAATCAAATACGGAGAAATTAGAAAGATGGGAAAGAAAAATGCTTAGAGCTACACATGGAGAAAAAAACGTGGTGGAAAGTGAGATGCGACGAACAAATAGAGAGCTAAAGAAGCTAAAGGGGGGCTACTTCTTAGTAAAAGCAACAAAAAAATTAAACAGATGGACGGAATATTTCGAAGATCTATGAAATGTAGACCAACAAGAGGAACTTGAGGGAAATGTATATTGGCATGAAGATGAAGAAGGGACGTGCGAGGAACCAACTTTAAATAGTCGAAGAAGTCAAAGAAATAATAAGAGGCCTTAAAAATAACAGAAATGGAGGCGAAAGTGGTATTCCAGCTGAACTTTTTAAGGAAGGTGGCGAAAAATTGCCATGTTGATTGCCAACGTTCGGAACGGACAAGGCACATGAAGAAGAAGACGGCGAAAAATTAAAGAAAGGGATATTGTACTTGACATTAACATTTTGGCAAAAGAAAGAAATGCCAAAATAATGGAATAGCGCTCTTATATGTGCTATCTATAAAAACGAGACAAAATGGAGTGCAGCCTACTAGAAGTAGTCTATAAAATGCTTGCAAAAATTATTAGTAGAAGATTAATAAAAATGATAACAAAGTAATTGGAGAATACCAGGGAAGTTTTAGACTAGGAAAAACAACAACTGATCAAATAAGTATGTTAAAATTAATACAAAATAGCAGCTACGAACAAAACAATGGAAGAAAGTTTTTCAAGACAGTTCACAGCGAATAGAGGTTTAAAACAAGGGGATCCATTATCAACAAATTTAGTTAACCTAGTATTAGAACAAATCATAAGAAGGTCAAATATAAGCACAAACAGGACTATTTTCAATAGCAGGGAACAGTGCATAGCGTACGCGGATGATGTGATGATACTAGCGAGAACAAAAAAATATTTAGAAAAAGTTTCCCAGAAATTTGAAGAAAAAGCGGACAGATACGGATTGATAATAAACCAAATAAAAACTCAATATATGGAAATAAGAGGAGACATAACAAATAATAACAAATATATCAAAATGAAAGGAGCAGAGACTGTGTATAGTTTTGCAAGAGTAACAGAATTTGATTTGAATACTTAGGAGTAACCTTAACGAACACGGAAAAAGAAGAACAAGAGATAGAGACAAAGGATTGATGAAGGGAAGCTGAGCGATAGGGCTACTAAATTTATTACTGAAATTAAAAAATGTGTTGAGAACAGCTAAACTGCAAGTCTACGAGACAGTAATCAGACCGACAGTGATGTATGCCAGTGAAACATGGATTATGAACCAGCAGGAAGAAAAGAAAGTAGAGATCTGGCAAAAAAGGATGCTTAGAACAATCTTCGAAAAAATAAAAACGGCAAAAATAATGAGAATGTTTGGAAAATCAGCAATTACGGGAAAAATATGAACCCAAAGAGCTAGATGGCTTGGTCACATTATACGAATGCCAGACAATCGAAATGTTAAAACAATACTGAAGGATGGAGAAATGGGGAAAAAGAAAAGGACGTCCAAAGTAGAAATAATTGGAAGCAGTAAATGAAGACTTGTCAGAAATAGGCGTAAGAAATTGGAGAGGGAAAGCAAGGGACCGAATAAAAATGGAGGAATATATCCAAGTTTTTAGAAGCGAGGGACCTGTAGCGCTATAGATAGCTAATAGGGAAGCTTATACAGAGAAAATGCACAAACAGGATAATAATACTATATAAAACGGTAATAAGGCCCACAGTCACATATGGTAGTTAAGTATGGACAATAAAAAAAAATACGGAGAAGTTAAAAAGATGGGAAAAAAATGCTTTGAGCTACATATGGAGGCAAAAACGCGGGGGAAAGTTAGGACGACAAACAAATAGGGAGCTAAAGGACCTGTATAACAAACTAAGCATCAGTGGCTTCATAAAGGCACAGAAAGTGAGATGGATGGAGCACGTGATGAGAATGGAAAGGAAGAGAATGGATAAAATGGGGCCCAATCACGAAAAGAAAGAAAGGACGGCCCAGACATTTGATAGCGTATAGGAAAATCTATTCTCAGAAAAGAGCAAATTGATGGTTAAAAAGAAAGAGTAGTAAACAGGGATAAATAGAGGAGAATAGTAAGTCAATTTAGTAGACAACGAGTATGATTGGACAAGAAGCCACCACAGTTGATACAAGTTTTGTAACATATAAGTATTATATTAATTATATTTCAGCCGAAGACCTCCGAGGCCTTTTAAGCTTTGTAAATAAATAAAGAAATAAGTTCTAAATTATTTTTGCATGACAGGCGTTTTGGTACATTTTATGAAAATACTTTCATATTCACTTTTAGCAAAGTACAAATTAGAAAAATTGCTAAGGTAGAAATAATAATCACTTACCTTTTTTAGAAGAAGCTTTATCACTACGTTAAAAAATCATCGGCTCTTGTCTACAACATCAAACTTGAACTGAAATTGTTAGTGAACACCAAAAACCACACCTGAAACCAACATTCAAACTAAACAAACTACCCGGCTTTTAGAAATACAAAAAATTAATATTTTATCACGTCTTGCTAAAAATAGGCGCATTATTTACCAACACGCTTGTAAAAATACTTTAAAGTTCCAAAAATATTTGTCAGCCTTTGTACTCAAAATAAAATATTGGATTATCGAAAGATCAGATAAAAATGTCAGGTCAATTTACTCATAACGAATTCAAATTTATCACACAATATTAACCTCGAAAAGTCGGTTGATCTAAAAATAATACTCAGTATTTATTTATTAAAATTATTATAAAAGTATTTTCTTGAAGAAATTTTTTATTTTGGGAATATTTTTAACCTACTTTGCAATACCCATAAATTTTGTTGTATTAAACAAAATAGTCTGGTATCATTTATTATGAAAGTAGAATATCGATTCATTAGTAAAAACATGTTATTATCTGATTTTTTTTTCCAAAATTACTTAAAGCAGTTGAATCTGATGATATACTTGAGGAAATCTGAGAAGATTAGGGACAAAATTAATAGGAACAAGGTGTATAATAATTTTTTTTAGTAAAATTTTTAAAGTGAGACTAATGTCAGATGAATGAAGAAGCAGTTTCTTGGTACCTCTTCACAAGGACAAAGGAGATGTTAAACATTGCACAAAACTACTTATAACACATTGTGAGAATGTGTGGAAGAGAGTAATTGAAAGAGAGTTCGTAAAGAAATCAAAATATCGACGGTTAAAACATCAAATAAACTTGTTGTTGATTCTTCTTTTAACTGGAAAATTATTGTAACCAAAATATGGCTGCAATAATTAGTAATTTAACGTTTTTATTTATTGTAAGCCACATGGATAACTAATGAAATATTAGAAATGATGAATGTGAGACGACAACACAAAAACAAAGACTGGAATAAATATAAACGAATACAAAGACTAATAAGAAAAAAGATAGTGGAAGCAAAAGCACAGTGGCTTGCAGAAACTTGCGAAGAGATAGAAGACCTAAAGAATAAACATGATGATAGACTTCTCCATAAGAAAATTAAAAAAATTTGTAGGATGAGAAACGCTAGGCAGTGTGGCACAATAACAAGCACGGATGATAGAGTCCTGACCACAATAGAAGAAATAAGCGTTGAACGGCGAACATACATACAAAACCTATTCTCAGACGATAGAACAATAAATATTGATAGACAATTAAACATCGAAAATAACGACTTGCCTCAACAACAACATTAGAAATAAAATACGCCTTAAAAAATATGAAAACCGGAAAAGCCTCTGGACCTGACTACGTTAATAGTGAAATTATACAACTTTTGTAATATTCTTCAACAATATATACAAGACTGGTACAATTCCACAAAATGTTACAATGGAAGCCCATAGGAAGGCGAAAAAAAGGAAGGCCCAGAACGAGATGGTTGGTTGACGTAGAAGACGACCTGAAAACAATGAACATAAGACAATGGAGAAGAAGGGCACAAGAGAGATCTGAATGGAAGGACATAGCCAGACAGGCAAAGACCCATCCAGGGTTATGATGCCAAAAGAAGAAGAAGAAGAAGGTACAATTCCACAAGATTGGTTAACGTCTACGTTTGTGCCTATACCCAAATCAAACTACGCAAAAAAATGTAACGACTTTCGATTAATAAGTCTCATGCCCCATATTCTGAAGATATATGGGTCCAGAACAATTTGGCTTTCGAAACGATATGAGAACTCGAGAAGCTTTGTTCAGTTTCATTGTTCTCATGCAAAAGTATCGGGATCAACAAAAAGATGTCTATTTGTGCTTTATAGATTACGAAAAGGCTTTTGACAAAGTCAAACACGATCAGCTAATAGAATGCTTGCAAAAAAGAACCTGGATCCAAACGACATTAATACAATACGTGAACTCTACTGGAACCAAAACGCCTCTGTTAGAACTGAAATGGGTGATACTGAAACCATAAACATCCAAAGAGGAGTTAGACAAGGTTGTATACTATCACCATTATTATTCAACTTGTACTCAGAGGACACCTTTGCACATGCTTTAGATGAAGAACAAGAAGGAATAAAAGTCAATGGAAAAATCGTGAATAATATCAGGTATGCCGATGATACAGTACTGATTGCTGGCAGCAAAGAAGAACTACAAATTCTGTTAACCAAAGTAGTACGAGAAGGAGAACTATACGGCTTTAAGGTGAATGTAAAAAAAACCAAAACAATGGTAATTTAAAAAAAAACACACACCAGTTATAAAGATACTAGTCAACAGCAATCTAGTTGAACAAGTGAAAAAGTTTAAGTATCTAGACTGTTGGATACATGAAACCTTAGACAAAGAACAAGAGGTTAAATGTAGAATAGAACAGGCAAGAAACACCTTTTTAAAGATGCGACAGTTACTCACTACCCGTAATCTTGATTTGTCCCTACGATACCGCATGATAAAGTGTTATGTATATAGTATACTATTACATGGCATGGAAGCTTGGATGTTAACAGTCAGCTCATTATGACGTTTAGAGAGCTTTGAGATGTGGGTATTTCGTCGTATGCTGAAAATTCCATGGACCGACCGCGTATGAATAGAGAACGTGAACTCACAGAAATTGTCAAGAAGCGTAAAACGTCATATCTTGGACACATATTTAGACACGACAGGTATAACTTCCTTCAGCTTATTATAGAAGAGAAAATAGAAGGCAGACGCGGCCCGGGTAAACGACAAATGACCTGGCTGCGCAACATCAAAGATTGGACAGTATTAGACTTTCAAAGTTTAATAAGGAAAGCCCAAAATGGGGAAGACTTTGCAGAGGTCATCGCTAACCTTCGCTAAGACGGCACCTAAAGAAGAGAAGAAGTAAGCCACATGAGTTGTAGATTGTGAGAAGTAAACGGTTGTAATGTAAGTGCGATACAACATTTTATCAGTCGAGTCTGTATGCCATGCGTCTCAGATGTGTGATAGTCCTGTGCAGGTTTCAATAATTTTAGTTGTTTACATTCTGTCGCTTGTGCGTGTACAATAATTTGCTAAAACTGTTTTTAATTCTATTTTTAACTTATTAATTATTATTTTAACATTTTAAGTGGTTATTAATGATGATTTGGAAATCAAGAGAAGAGAGAATTGTTGCATTAGCTACCAATTCTCAAAATAATGAAGGTCAGTAAGAATTTTATTTTGTATCATAACCTGTACCGAATGGAATAATATTTTTTCGAATTGTTTATTGATTTTCTTGTTGTAGGACAAAATAATAGTTAATGCTGAGGTTAACACACATGAAGTTAATACAGTGGAATCAAATAATTTGCTTGATAATAATAATGCTAAGTCGTTGTTGTTAATGAAGAGAATGAAGACCTTATTTTCAACAATGCTGTCGAGGAAGTTCTACCTATAAATGATTCAAAAGAATTATTAAATTTTATCGATTTTGAAGATATTGAGTTTGATAGTAATAAAATTCAAAATGAAAACAATAGCGTATCAGATCAGTTCATTGACGATACCAATTTTAATGATATCCAACTCTTATTGAACTAGAAGCAAAATAAAGGAGAAGCTTATATCAGTAATAGTAAGACCAAAAAGCCAATAAGCCAAAAGAAGCTACGCCCTAATAACCAGTGCACAGAAAATTGCCCAAACCGTTGTAAGTTAAACTTTGATGAAGAAAGAAAAACAACCCTTTTTAAGAATTACTGGTCTGTTAGTAATGAAGGTAAGAGACATTTTATACTATCTTGTTTGACTGAATCGCCAAAAGCTAGAACTTATGTTAAGGGGCCAAGTCGAAGGGGCCGTACTTTCAAATATTATTTATCACTTGACAATGAAAAGGTAAAAGTTTGCCTTCAGTTTCTTCTAAAAACTTTGGACGTGTCTCACAGAATTTTGTCGTATGCATTTGAAAAAAAATCTGATACACACACTCCCAAACCAGATATCAGAGGAAAAAAGGCTCCTCCCAATTAAACTAAAGATAATGATGGGTTGAAAGTTAAAATTTTCATTGAATCATTACCAACTGTTCCATCACATTATTGCACAAATGATTCCAACAGGCTATGTATTGATTGGAGTAAAAAATAAGTCTAATATTTATAGAATCTACTAAAAAGGTTTTTGTCGACAAGAAGGGATAACACCTGTGACAGATAGAGTATTTGTGTCTAACTGTTACCCAGTCTGAGTGAACCATCAGTTAAGTTTTAGATAATGCACCTTACCATTCGGAGATTTTGGAGAAATAACCAAAACAGTCGTAGAACGTACCGAGCATAAAAATTAGTTAAAAATAATATCAATTTTCCTGAATACGCCTTCAAATCAGAGTTACTAGAAATTTCGAAACGTAATGAAAAACCAATAGTTTATGTAGTTGAACAAATTGTATCAAGTTATGGACATCAAGTACTACAGTTACCACCTTATCACTGCCATTTTAGTCCCATCGAACTCATCTGGGGTATATGAAAAACGTATTATGATAATCACGTTGGATACAGTGAGTACAGTGACGATGCAGTTACGGAAATGTGACAAGAAGCTCTTACAACTGCAACTTCAGAAATATGGGACAAAACTGTAAATAAATGTGAAAAATTAATAGAAGAGCGGTGGATCCGGAAAAATAAAATTAGTGAACTTAATCCAGTGATTATAGATTTACATAATGATAACAGTAGTGAATTTAGTGACGATGGTGATAAATTTATATAATCAGTAAGTACACTATTATAATGTTGTTTACATTGCATTAGAGAAATAATGGGAATCAAACGAACAATCACAGATGACCTAACAACAAAACAACTTATCTGGTTCGGACACATACAAAGAATGGACGAACAACGAATGCCAAAAGAAATACTAAAGTGGCAACCAGAAGGAAAGAGAAAACGACGTAGACCGAGAAAAAGTTGGAGCGAAGGTATAAATAAAGAACTGAGAGAGAGGGCCATAGAAGAAGATCTATGGAACAATCGGTCTAAGTGGCGATTGGAAGTCGGAAAACGGCGGAGAACGTTATAAACCGACAAGTAGTAGTAGTAGTAGTAGTACAAAATAATTTTATAGCAGGTTAACCGTTATACTTATACATTCATTATTAGTCAAATAAACAATAATATTTAAAATTCCATTTGTATTTTTGCTCCTCATTTTATACAAATTAACTCTATAACTGATAACACAGGCAAAAATATTCTAAACAAAGTAAGTAATTAAAAAGATTATGGGGAACTCCGGTGCAGTTTACCGTACCTTTGACTACAACGAAAGGTTTTCTGCGAATTCCATTTAGAGGTGTAAGTTGCTTGAGTGTACTGTATGTTTGGGTAATACTAGTGTTGCCCAAAATCGGTCTTGGTCTTGCAGTCTTGGTCTTGTTCTTGCGTTTTTGCAAGACCAAGACCAAGACCAAGACCGCCTAATTTTAGCAAGACCGTGCAAGATTTAAGCAAGAACAAGACTAAGCCTGCGAGACTCTTGCGTCTTGCAGTTAGAACTGAGTGTGGTTTTAGCGAGTATAGTAGTTCGGGTATATGTTTAATGACTCTATGAGACACAAAAAAAATATAATAAAAATTTGAAAAACTGGACTTATGCGTATTACAAACAATACTATAAACGTACATACAGAATCAAAATATTCATTAAAAAAACACATTTGACACGTGCTCAGAGGTCATAATTACAATGTAAAAATATAATATTTTGTACATTCCTTTCCAGCAGACGACTTCTTCGCTCTGAAATTAATTGTCCATCTTTTGAGAATAGCCGCCCTCTAATCATAAAAATAGAAATAGGTGGAAAATTTTACGGGAGGCCTACGTTCAGCAGTGGAAAAATATAGGCTAATTTATGATGATGACGAATCATAAAAATAATATTCTTGCATTGCAACGTCGACAGTAATATCGTAGCAATATTTTTTTAAATATGTCACCCTAGCTAATAAAAAATATAATTGTTACGGACACCCACTTAATAATTCAATTTTTTCCCATTATAATTTAGTCAGGAATCTAAATAAACAAATCTTATCGGCCTAAGACTATACATTGTTTCTGCTGAGTGTGCGATGAGATCATTCGGTTAAACAAAATTTGCTGAATGAGTGCGGCTAATATTTACCAGACAAATTAATAACAGATAATGTCGCCTACGGTGTAAACAAAATACCGAAGTATTTAGAATAACGAAGTAACGATATATAATTCTCGGTTTGTTATTAGATACTTAGGGTATTGGATAGTAACGAACATAAAGTAACTAAACATAAAATAGTAGTAACTAACATAACATAACATAAAGTAACATAGTAGTATAGTAGTTACTTTTTCGACATTACTTAACTTTATTCCCAATTGAGCTTTCCTTTGAGTCTAATAATTGTTTTTCATCTAATCCTTGTTGTTCCCGGAGTGACAAGTTTACAATTTGACATGAGGGACAAAGATTCAGATAGTTCTAGTCGGAGTTATAGATCTAAAAGACCTAAAAGCAAATTTGATGAGTTTTTTGAAATAATTCATCCATCCCAAATTGCTTTGTGTAAATTGTGCCTACATAAAAAGGTTGAAATGAAAATAAACAACACAAACACGTCAAAATTAAGAAAGCATCTAATATCTTTTCACAAAAAGGAATTACAAATATTTCTTCCTGAAAAACCAAAATTCGGTGGAGATATCACAAGCTTTTTAATAACCGCTGGAAAAAGTGGACATGTAAAAAATATACTTATTACCTTATTAACAATTACATATATTATGTACCTACTACTTTATTTTGGTAAAATTAATGTATTTATTAAGTAGGTATCTCCTTAATTTAAAATAACTTCTTTTGATTATCATTGCATTTTTACCTAAGTATTCTTTATTTTTTCAAGTTAGTTTTTTATATAGAAGTAGAGATAAGATCGGTAAAAACATTTATTTTGCTTTAATAACTGGATTATAGTTTGTTATCTTATCACCTAAAAAACCTGTGCCCTTAATACATGTATGTGGATTTTTTGCTCATCATGTCCATTAATCCCTTTCTAGGCAGAAAATGTTCTTTAAAATACAGGCATGCTTATGTCATTAATTTGTTTTTTTTGTGTTTTAACCATGTTTTAGCACATGTAAGCTTAGTAAATTCAAAAGTTTATTAAGAAACAGATTGACTTCCGTAGGGCATGGTAGATAGCTGAGTTAGTTAGAGTTAGAGCATAGGCACGGATCGCTTAGATCGTGGCTTCAAACCCCACCCGATGTCAGTTGTTTAGAAATTTATTAATTTGGTTGGTCGTTTTTATGGCTATGTTAATTCAAGCTTAAAATGTACTTACTCTGTTACGTTGTTCTAAGATCTAAAGTAACGTTTAATAAATAGCAATAGGCTAATGGGTAACTGCAAGACTTGCAAGACTCTTGCTGCAAGACCAAGACCAAGACCAAGACCGGGAGTGCAATACCAAGACTAAGACCAAGACCAGGTGTATTGGCGCAAGACCAAGACCAAGACTGTCTAAGTCTCGTCTTGTTCTTGCATTTGGGCAACACTAGGTAATACTATTCCATGAGATAAAAGAATGGATACTAAAAGTACCAAGAAAAAAGATAAATATGAAATACTGCAGCTGATTCTTAAGATGAAAAGAAGGTAGAAGACGTGTGGCCAGAAAGCCAGTTTTTGGGATGAGAAACATTCAAGGGTGGACCGAAAAACGAAAGAAAGGACCACTTTTGCCTAAGGTAGCAGGACGTGAAAAATTTGCCATGGTGATCGTAAACGTCGAATAATTTTGATATAAAATAAAAAAAAATAAAAAATCTATACAGACATTATATGATTGTTTTTTCATTTTAACAGTTCCTGTACTGTCTACTATTACTAACTCAACAACAGTCACATTAAAAATTATAAAGAAATAAAGCCATGTTGAATAAATATTTGTATTTTGTGTCTTGTAATTAAAGCACAATGAATACTATTCCACATTTTTCTTTGCTGATAATTTGTAGTAAACATAACAGTGCTTTAAGTGCCAATACAGACCAAAACGTGTTTTTACGTGTATGATAATTTGGTGTAATTCACTTCTAAATTGTCAAATAGCATATAAAGACAAAACGTAAATTAATATATTTTTTTCTGTTTATCCAATTCTATTATATATACTTCATAATTGATGAAAACATTGAATAACCTTGAAAATTTTGTAAAAAAAATGGAGGCGGCGCAATACCAACACCACTCTTCCAAACACTAACAAAGCACTGACATTTTTTGCATAAACCTGAATGAAAAACCCACCAAAAAGAACTTCTCGTGTCTCTAATTCAACATCGGCGTCGTCTCCGAAGCCTTCGTCGCGCACCGGGGTATTGTGCACCTGCAGAGTGCACAACGCAGTAGATGGCCGCCAACGTCACGGTGGTTTTACCCCACGCGTTCTTCTCCAATGTCACCGGAGGAGGAACTGATGCTAGCGCCCCGTCCAAAGCTCCATCAGTCGATTGCGGCGACCGTGAGTCTGTGGAAATTGGAGCGTGCGCCAACGGAACAGGCTGGCCGAGCGGATCTCTGACGTCATGTTGGAGGCAACGTCATATCCAGCATCTCCCGTGGAAGCTCACCCTCGATGACCGTGAGGACGGTAGCGGATGGCAAGAAGTGGAGCAATCGGTGGCTGCGACTGGATTATTCGAGGGAAACTGTAAGCGGGAGAAAACAGAACACAAAAGAGGGTTCTGATGCCGCTTTTAAGTAAAAATCCCTATTCGTTGTATTGATATCGAATATTAAAATGACATTATACCTAAAGTTTAATTGTACGATACCACAAAATTGCATAAATATTTCATATTTTCAATTTATTGATTAAATTTCATTTTATAAATATTTAAATATCTTTGTATTTGTACCGCATTATCATTTGATATAGCTTTTTTATTTAATGAAAAAATTATTGTGTTTAATATTATCTACGTTATAAAGGTTGCATTCTTTATTTAATGTCTTCAAACAATTATTTTATTTGTAATTTTTGTACATATTTCAGAAAGAGTTTATTCGAAAGAAGTGAGCGTGGGAGGTATGGAAGACAATGATCAGAACCAGGAAGATGATAACAAAAAAAAAGGATGACACTAATGATGAAAATGACGTGTTCAATCATCAGAATATCACAAGGAAACGAATTACTAGTCATTCTGCACAAGCCAATTCAACCTTTGAAAAGGTAGTTTACCATCAGGACCTGAAAACCCGTATACTCCAATCAAGTATTTTAGAACGCTGATAGATGACAATATTTTGGACAATATTGTTTAACAAACAAATCTATATTTTACCCAAAACAATAGCGAAAAATATTTAAATGTAGACACGAACAAAATAAAACAGTTTTTCCGTGTTTGTGATGTTAATTTGTTGATGTCAGTGTATGGTTTAACCTCAAGTAGTATGTACTGGAAAGCGTCTACTCGGATTTCAGTTGTTGCAGAAACTATTAGTCGGAATCGCTGGAAACAAAAAAAAACAATATTTACTTTATTGACAATAGTCAGATAATTCCCGGAGATAAGTCATATAAAATCAAACCGCTTTTAGAATCAGTTATTGCAAATTACGAGTATCAAAAAATTCCAATGACAGAAAAACTGTCAGTTGATAAACAAGTTATTCATTTCAAAGGAAGACATAGTCTAAAAATGTATATAAAAACAAACCAACAACGTGGGGCTATAAAGGGTTTTTCCTTTTGATATCAACGGAATTGTATATAATTTTGAACTGCATAATGGTTTAGAAGAGCATCCAGAATATTTACCAAATGTTGGAGTCAGCGGAAATGTGGTCCTTTGATTGCTTCGAATAATGCCAAGAAATGCTTACAATACGATATATTTTGATAACTGGTTGACAAAATGCAATTGCAATTTTAACTGGACAAGTTAAGTACTCCCTCTGGATGTACGGTGCGTCCTAACAGATTGAAAGGATGTAATTTCTCTACCGACAAAGATATGAAAAAGAAAGGACGGGGGAGTTTGGAAGAACTTGTCTACAAGAAAGAAGGAATAACTCTTAGGTGCATTTTTTGAGTTTGTTTGTAGGTACGTATACTAAAAATCAAATTCAAAGATGGGACAATGTAAAGAAAGAAACCATTTTTG
Source organism: Diabrotica undecimpunctata (assembly GCF_040954645.1). Taxonomy (NCBI): domain Eukaryota; kingdom Metazoa; phylum Arthropoda; class Insecta; order Coleoptera; family Chrysomelidae; genus Diabrotica; species Diabrotica undecimpunctata. Next base: position 16,901,482 of record NC_092811.1, on the reverse strand, counting down.
TGGAATGTCCCAAAATTGTATTTAGACCTAGCATTTAGGTCTCATTAAAAGTCTTTCTTTTATTTGAAAATTCTATTAAAGCACGTGGTGTTCGTGTGTATTGTGTATTAAGGTATAAAAAATGCTTATTAAAAGCTTAAAATTTTTATTTTAAAGAAGATCTTTTCGGAATTGAATCATTCCATCATCGGTTTACTAAAAGAGAGAGTAAAAATACCAATATTAAAAAACAAGTAAGTTAAAATTTAAATATATAGAAAGAACACGTTGGTTTTTTACTACTTACATAAAAAGTTGTTAAAAACATTGTATGGCCACATAAAAACATTGGAAGGACATCAGTATTAAAAAACAATCCTCATGGTATTTATAAAGGTAAATGCAATAGACTGTTAACTTTGTTGATTAATAAAAACTGAAAATGGGGGCATTTTACATGACCCCCTGGAGCTGGTGTGGTTTTATCGACTTACATTACCTCTGATCTGTGCTGGGCTAACTGATAGAAAGATGGTATGAAAAATCAGTTAGTACCTGTCAATGTCAAGTGGAATGATGTAGTAGGAGCAAAAGTCATTGTGCTTAAGTTTGTGAATAGGCCGTTTTTAGCGAAGAATTGTGTTTTGTGTGTAGTAGGATCAATAGCAATTTTTGGTATTTTAAAAAAGAATTGGAGAATGTAAAACAATAAGTGACTGTGATGTAAAATAAATTTTGTATACCAGGGTAAGACAAAATTTAAGTTAGGTAGTTGAAAATTAATAAATCATTTTAAAGGCGATAAAAAGAATGTTATTACCTAATTGTTTCATTGTATGAAGTGAGTATAGATAAAAGTTGGTTTGAAATTTATGGAAGATGAATCGAGGAAAAAAAAATAAAAGAAAAAGAAAGAAAAAGAAATAGGAGATGAATGTAAAGATGTAAGCTAGGGATATTGAAACTGATTGTGATAAGAGATTGATAGATGTAAAGTGAGTATTTATAAGAAAACCTGTGTGATTAGTTAAGATGGTAGTTATTGGAGAGGATGGGAAATTGGGTATTGGAAAAGGGCATGTTAGTGTATTAATGGTGACAAGAATAGAGTTAAGTATGGCGGATTATATAGGGTGATATTAAGCTATGGGAAAATAGAAAGAAATGTAGAAGTAAGTGGATATCTGGATATCTCCACTTCATGGTTTGTTCCAGTTTCACTTTTAATTCTATTAAAGGCCTAAAATACAATCTTTTGTTGTGAACTATGTTCATAAATAAAAAGTTTGTGCTTCTTATAAGCGTAGTAACTTGCCTCCAGCTGGTCTTATGGGACAATATCGTGATATAAATTTTCCTTTTCAGTTTTTATCTGCCGATTTACATGGTAGCAATCCTTGTTCTAAAAGTGAAAATGATTTTCTTCTAGAAATAGTTTATAAATAGTTCAATAAATAGTTTTGTTCTTTTAGTTGTCGATGATTGGTTTACCAAGTTCATGTTTGTACATCTTTTGTCTAATGCTACTTCAAAAGCTATTGTTAAATTGATTAAAAATCAAGTTTGTATACCTTTTGGTGTATCACAGATCTTTGCAGTTGATAATGAAAAACAATTTGTTTCTAAAGATTTTAAAATTTTAGTGGAAAAATACAAGGTAAAAAAAAATTGTGTAGAATGCTAAATACTTCTGACATATTACTCCAACTGAATAAGTAATTAAGACGATTGTTACTGCAATCATATCTTTTATTTAAGATAATCATAAAGTAAAAAATCTAGCTGAGCATAAAGTTACGCAGCTTCTGCTTCATTTCTAACATTAGAAACATTTTTGTGGATAGTTCATTTTTTGGTGCTTTTAAAGAAACAGCTAACAATGTTGTTAACATTAACAATAAACTGTTTGATCTCAAACCTTTAGAAAAATTTTCTTTCAACTTTGAAGAAGTTCAGAAGAAAATACGTCACTCTTATTCTACAAACATTAAACGGTGCAACTTAGGGCGTGCATGATTTGGACGCTAAATTTAAAATTCGACACTGAAAAATAAAATTACCTGTTTCTGCATACATGATTTGGACGCTGGGTGTAATTGAAATGTAAATGGAAAGTCAGGTAATAAAATTCTAGAGATTAAGCTTGATAAGGTTTATTTGTCACTTTGAAATAAATACGACATACATTTTACGAAATGGAATCGATCGATACAGTTAGTTTGATACTCATGTATCCTATTTCTAACGAACATAATTTGTTTTCTACTCTTTGGATCTTTAAGTCTATTACTTTCACTATTACAGACACTATTAATTTTAATGTAAGTTTCAGTTTGAAATTTTTTTAAAACATCAATAAAATGGAAAATATTTGGATGAGCATGGTAAAAATTATCATTAAAACGCGAGTGGAACGATTCACAAGCATTAGTTGTTAATTGTAAACTCTCACTCATCGCAGCCCACATCTCCGACGGAAATGTTGTGTGGTCGCCAATGTGGTTGTCCAATAAGTAGTCGGAAAACTTTTCAATTTTTGAATCCTTTGGTTGAATAGCCATAAAATCATATATCAAAGATTCTTCGACTTCACTATTCTCTGACAAACTAATAACTAGTAACTAAGTAAATTTCAATGACCATCATTAAACCCTAATTATATCTAATATCTGGTACCTGCGATAATCCTTCCGGCAGCGTCCAAAACAAGGGTACTTTTAAGACCCTCAGGTACTTCAGCGTCGAAAACATGCCCGCCCGCAACTTATGTAGACGTGATGTAAGATTACAGTCATGTAGGTGACAAAGTCTAAAAGAAAAATAATATTCTTTCACATAACTTTTCTGCTGAATTAGTTGGCAAATTTATTTCATGTATTATAAACAAAGTTTTATTTCCGTTGGTATAATATCAATTATCATCAAACTAACATCTTCACCTAAAAAACAATTATTTAAAAAATTCTCTAGGCTATTCTAATGGACGGATTTTAATTTTGTTCAAAATGATATCTTGAACACTCTTTTATCTGTAAAAAAGTTTTCAAGTACCAAACTTTCAGTTTTTATCCCGCATAATTTTGAAAATTATTAATTTAAAAAAAAAATAGATTGTAAAATTATTTTGCAAAAATTATTTAATCGATTTTATTGAAATTTTGTGTAATGATTAAACATACTAGAGAGTTTTCTGCACAAAAAATACATATGGGGACTTGGACCTCTCCTGATGGATTAACGAACAACCAAATTGATCATGTGATTATAGATGCTAGACACTTCTCCAACCTTATGGATGTCCACACCTATCGAGGCGCCAATATTGATTCAGATCATTTTCTAGTTGGCACAAGAATTCGGGCTAGAATCTCAAATGCGAAGAAGGAGAGAAGTACCAAAACAAGGCGCCTTAATATTAAACTCCTCAAAAACCCGCAAACGGTAAAAAGGTTTCAAAACTATATCGAAACTAAATACATAAGTAAAGAGAATCTAACAATTAGTGAACACTGGGAAATGTGTAAAAATTACATTAAAGACGCAGCAAATAACTTTCTAGGGCCGCAAAGACCACCACCACGCAATGAGTGGTTCGATGCTGAGTGCGAGGACATTACAAGAAGAAGGAACAATGCATATAAACTGATGCAGCAAAGAAGAACCAGAGAAAAAGAACAAAAGTATAAAGATTTCAGAAAAGAAGAGAAGTACATCCATCGGAGAAAAAAGCGAACTTATGAAAATAGAATATTGGAAGAACTCCAGAGTTCTTCATACGGGCATATACTTAATATAAAAGAAGAAGTATTGAAAAGGTGGGTGGAACACTATAAAGAACTATTTACTATCGAAGTAGAAGATTCAAATCAACCACTCCCAGGAGCAAACAACAATACACCGTTGGAGCCTCCATCAATTCAGAAAGTACGGGATGCAATAAAACACCTAAAAAATTATAAATCTCCAGGAAGTGATGGTATACCCGCGGAACTTATTAAATGCGGAGGTGCTACTGTGACTAATCATATATAAAAAATCATGCTGAGTGCCTGGAATGACAAACAAATCCCAGAAGAGTGGTGTATTATAATCTTTTGTCCGCTACACAAAAAGCGTGATCAATTGAAATGTAGAAACTATAAGGGAATAATCCTCCTTAATACAGCATACAAAATATTTTCGAGTATTTTATATGGTCGCCTGAGTAAAAATTCAGAGGAGCTTCTTGGCAAATATCAAAGTGGTTTTAAGCCTGGTCGATCAACAACAGTATTTGCCTTTGTGCTAAGGCAAATACTGGAAAAAACCAATGAATTCAATATCGACACATACAATATTTTCGTAGATTTTAAATCGGCCTATGATAGTGTCCTAAGAAATAAAATATATGAAGCCATGGCTAAATTCCATATCCCCGATAAACTGATAAGATTGTTTAAGGCTACAATGTGTAAAGTTGTTTGCAACGTCGAAATACAGGGCGGTATACCACCTTGTCACACGCCTCAAAAAATATGGGCCTGCAAGTAAATGAAAATAAAACTAAGATAATGGTATCAACACCCAACAATAGAGCCAGAAACATCGGCCACCAATTCACGGTTGATAACTCTACCTTTGAAGTGGTGGATAAATTCACATAGTTAGGTTCCCTGATCATCAAGGAGAACGTCATGACGGAAGAAATCAAGCGAAGAATAATCCTAGCAAACAAATGCTATTTTGGACCGAGTAGACATATGAGAAGTAGAAACTTAAACCAAAAAACAAAAAAAAAAAACATATACAAAACCATTATACAATCAGTGTTGACATACGGATCGGAGACATGGACCATTTCCAAGGCAGATAAAAATCTCCTGCTTATATTTGAACGAGGGATCCTGAGAAGAATATTCGGTGGCATCTGTGAAAATGGTGTTTGGATAAGGAGGTACAACTACGAGATATATCACAGATATATTTGGTGGTAAAGACGTAATATCCTTTATAAAAATAGGAAGACTAAGATGGACAGGACATCTGGCAAGATCACAGCAGAATAAGCCTCCTAGAACATTTCTTATTTCACAACCTGTGAGAAGTAAAAGTAGGGGTAGGCCAAAACTCAGATGGAGGGATGGTGTAGATGAGGATGGTAGACAAATAGGCGCAGCCAACTTGCAACAGTTGGCAATGGATAGAACTGACTAGCGTAATAGACTTGGGAAGGTTAGGCTCTTTTATAGAGCTGTAGCACCAATGATGATGATGATGACAGTTTTATTTCTCGCAAGTGAACGTCCTAACTTAAATTTTAAAATGCGAAATAAACTCGCAAAAAAACTATTTTTTGTGTAACTGTTTTTTTATGTTTCTCGGCATTTTTTTTATAGTTTAATATTAAAAACTGGCATTATCTTATGTGAATTTTAATTACAAAACTTTTATTTTTGTACAAAATTATTCTAAATAAAAAAAAGGAAAAAAATATCAAATTTATTGAATTGTTTTTATATTCTGTTTAATAAAAAGTTAAGCCTACGTTTTACAACTCATTATCATTTGCAGTAATATTTTCTACTCTAAAAATCGTTATTTTAAACAAATACTACCTGGACTATGGTGGTATGGACCAAGTGAGATTTGGATACTGCGAAAAAAAAAAAAACTACAAGAACAAACGCAATCGAGATAAGTCGCCTAAAAAGGATAGTTGGAAAGGCAAAATAGGACAGACCAGAATATGAAATAATTATGGAAGAACCTATCATGAACGATTATTGGTTAACATATCAAAGTGACAATAAGGCTGGTATAGACACCTGATGAAAATGATATCTAAAAGAACAACAAGAAAAGTACATGAAAAAAGCATGTCGTAAACCGAAAAAGGGGAGATTAAGAAAGTAACCCCTGTCGGTCTCAGCTTGCGTAAAGGAGGGACTTTGAATTGAGTAGGAGCCTCTCAATACTTTGCGTAAGACAGACTGGGCGGGGGATGTCCTCAACCCCGACACGGCGCGTCCCAATGGCTGATAGGGAATGTTCCTGCGGATATGCAGGGCAGGTACGAATAAGGCTTAGCCAAATCAGTACCCGCGGATCAACTGAGGGCATGGCATTAGGCAGCAGTGATGCCATTACTGAATCAAGGCTGTTAGAACGACATCTAGCAGGTTTGACGACAGACACCCACAGGCGGCAATCCCATAATGATTTAACTGGCTGTGATACTGCGGTGCAGAAAGCAATGGAAAACTACTGCACTAAATCTCCCAAGAAAAGCTCCATGACAAATACAAATCATACTACGGCCCCGAGTCTCCGGCGTCCCTTTAATGGGACAGGGGTGCTAAGAATCTCCGGAGGGAAAAATAAAAATAAAAATAGATCATTAATAAAACATATTGCTACGTGGAATGTTAGAACTTTATATCAATCAGGAAAGCTAAAAAATGTACAACTCGAAATGAAACGTCTGGGCCTGCAAGTCCTTGGAATTAGCGAAGCTAGATGGACCGGATCGGGAACTGTAAAAAGTGGAGGTTATATTACTTATTACTCCGGAAAAACGGATGACGTTCATGAAAATGGTGTTGCTATAATTCTTGAGGAACGACTTGAAAATCTGGTTGACAAATTTGTTCCTCTTTCAGAGCGAATAATGATGATAACTATTAAAAGTAAGATTAATATAAACTTAATACAAGTATACGCCCCTATAAGTAACAGTACAGACAACGAAATTAACGAATTTTACCATGTATTAAAGCAAGCACTAAATAACACAAAAAAACACGAAATTTGTGTAACAATGGGAGACTTCCACGCTAAAGTAGGAGAAGACATAACTCCCGGAGTTACTGGAGGATTCGGTCTTGAGGAAAGAAACGAAAGAGGTGATAGATTGGTAGAGTTCTGCCAAGAGGAAAACTTTGTTATCACCAACACATGTTTTAAACAACCAAAAAGACGTCTCTATACATGGATATCACCGAGAGATGGACATGGTAGTGTAATGCGTAACCAAATAGATTATATCATGATTAACAATAGATTTCAAAACTCATGTAAATGTACTAAGACATATCCAAGTGCCGACGCAGCCACCGACCACAATTTACTGGCATCTAGAATCAACCTAAAATTAAAGATAATCAAAAAGCCTTCCATTACGAAGAAATACGATAGACAAAAACTAAAAGAAGAATAATTTAAACATCACTTTGAACAGACAATGAACGAAAAAATTCGAGACAACATCATACAAGTATACAATGTACCAACAGTCGAAGAAAGATGGGATAACATAAAGAATGGTATCATCGATACAGCAACGCAAAGTGGAACTGTCACCCATTATAAAAAGCAAGCATGGATGACAGATGAAATAATCGAAATGATTGACGAAAGAAGACAGCTTAAAAATAGAAATAACTCAGAGTATAAACGAAAGTATAATCTGATTCGAAGAAAAATCAGGGAAGCCAAAGAGTTATGGATGCAAGCAAAATGTGAGGAACTAGAAGAATTGCAACGAAAACATGACGAATTTAACACACAAGAAAATAAAAGAAGTTACAGTACACAAAAGAAATACACCGATAACATTAACGAATAATGAAGGTCATGCACTATCCCTAGAAGACGAAGTAATGGAGGAATGGGAAAACTACATTAAAGCATTATTTAAGGATGATCGAGGATCACTACCTAACTTAAGTGCAAATACAGGACCATCAATCTTAAAAGCTGAAGTGGAAAAAGCCATACACCAAGCCAAAAACAACAAAGCCAGTGGACCAGATCAAATATACAGCGAATGGCTAAAATTACTCTCAAATGACAATATAAAAGAACTCACTGTACTTTTCAATCAAATATATGATACCAGTGAAATTCCATCGGACTGGTTAAAATCGATCTTTATTCCTCTACGTAAGAAACCAAACGTTAAGAAATGTAGCGACTGTAGACTCATTAGTTTAATGAGCCATGCCGTTAAAATACTGTTGCATATTCTTCTAAATCGAATTAACAACAAGTGCGAAGAAATAATTAGTCAAGGGCAGTTCGGGTTCCGGAGATGCCTTGAAACTAGAGAAGCATTATTTTCTATGCAAACACTCCTTCAACGATGTTGGGAGGTAAGAAAACCCGTATATATGTGCTTCATTGATTTTGAAAAGGCATTTGATCGCGTTCAGCATACCAGACTAATTACCGCCTTGCAGAGCATCCAACTAGATGAGAAAGACATCAAACTTATTGCCAAACTTTACTGGAACCAAACAGCCACTATTAATACCAACAACAGAGAATCAAAGCCAATCAGTATTGAACGAGGCGTAAGACAAGGCTGTATACTATCTCCCACCCTCTTTAACGTGTATTCTGAGAATCTATTTAGGGAAGCTTTAAAAGATCAAAAAGGAATTATCATAGGAGGAGAAATAATTAACAATATACGGTACGCCGACGATACTGTGATTCTAGCTGAAAATATCGACGATCTGCAGGAGCTAATCAATAGAGTTGACATGGAATGCACAAATTGGGGACTGTCGATAAATATCGATAAAACTAAATACATGGTGACCAGTAAAGTGGATATCGGCGCAACCCAACTGATATTAAACCAACAACCGCTGCAGAGAGTTCAGAGATTCAAATACCTTGGATGTTGGATTACCCAAAATCTAGATCCATCCTTCGAAATTCGATGTAGAATTGAACAGGCAAGAAACTCATTTCAAAAATTCAAGCCTCTATTATCCAATAACTCATTAAATTTGGAAATCCGTGAAAAGTTTACAAGATGTTACGTGTGGTCTGTACTTTTGTATGGATGTGAAACTTGGACTTTAAACGCCGATATCATGAATAAAATCGAGGCGTTTGAGATGTGGTTGTATCGAAGGATACTAAAAATTCCATGGACTAGCAGAACCAGAAACGAAGAAGTTCTTCGAAGAATGGGACATCAACGAACTCTATTAAATATTATTAAGAGGCGTAAACTAGAATATCTTGGACATATAATCAGAGGACCGAGATATGAGTTCCTTCGGCTAATTCTCAACGGTAAAATCGAAGGAAAGAAATGGATAGGACGGAAGAAACTCTCTTGGTTGAGGAATTTGCGGCAGTGGACAGGTTTGACAGCGGACCAATTGCTACACGTAGCGCAAGACCGAGATCAGTATAAAAATGTTATAAGCGTGGTAGTCGCCGACGTTCCGTAGGGATATGGCACTCTAAGAAGGAGAAGAAGAAAATAACAAAAAGACCAAATTAAACAGGAAACACTCAAAATGATAATAATATAGATCTAACACATATTTGATTTAATATACGTGTTTGACATTTAGTTTTGTTGCTATCTATAAAATAAATATTGTAAATTACAAATTTAACTTTCTAAACTCAATTAATTGTTAAAATCCTTAAAGTATTGAACTAAAATGTCACATTACTTAGCTCTATAACAAATTTAAACTTTGTTCAAGACAGAAACCTATTGACTGTATTTTATTGGAGCGATTCTCACAAACAGAAGGCCATTCTCAGGAATTACAGACAATATTCCCCGAAATCTACTTGAACAATAGCATAAAATCAATGACGTTTTGAAAGTGGATGCGACGACAATCTGGGCCATAAATAAACTTGCTACATGCCGTTTTCATGCAAATTCGAGTTTTTCCTAGATATCGGGAGTTTTGAAAGTAAAATAAATAAAAGACTATAAAGGTTAAATTTATAGACAGTTCTAGTTAATTAATTTCATTTAAATTATTTTTTTCATTTCTTTGTTTCCGTTTTCAAATTAGAAATTTATTTTACGTAATAAAAATGTCAATTTTCGTTACATAATTTGGTGATTTTAAATTATTTTTGATAAACTTAGGCAATAGGAAACAACAATTGAACGTTTGTTGACCACCAAAAACAAAATTAATCCATAAATATGGATGATGTCTTGACATGCTTACAAATTCTTGTACCGGTAATATTTTGTACGGCTTATAGTTGCGCTTTTTTAAAACTCTATGTATCGTCGCACGGCTTTTCTCTCATGCATTAGTAGCATTGTTTAGACTAGTTTCGGAATTTTCTAAAATAAAAATGTTATTGCGGATTTATTCTATTATTTAAGTATTTAATTTTTACCTTCAAAGTATGGCAAAGTATTAAGATCTTCATCATCATTTCCTACGATAATATGTTTCTTCCGTTCAAACATTTTTTCATTTATGACATGAGGATAATCATATAAAAATGTATTTGCAGAAGAAGTCTGTCAATCTGTATAAATCAGGCTTTATTCTCTTCTTGTCGCTTGCTTGTTTTTATTATTTTTTACATAATTTGAGAATATATCTACTTTTTCATCTGCAGTATAACCCATTTCGGTATGAGGACTGACAGTTTATAATAAATTATTAATTTATTTCGAAAATTAGTCTACGATTTTATTATCAGATGTCGCTACATTGCGTCTATACGAAGCCACGTTAGAGCGTTAGAGCGTTTCACGTTAAGAGCGTTTGCGAAAGCCATTCTGATGAGGCCTATTGGGCCGAAATACGTATAAACGATGCGCAAGCTCCCTGTACGTGAAATAAAATCTTAACTGTCTTTTCCTTTTTATTTCGATATACTCTGTACGAGTACTAGAAACCAATTCGCTAAGAATTCTGCTTAGTTGAGGTGATATGTTGTGGAATGGAATTTTTAGATTCCCCATGTCTCTCTTAACATCTTTATCAACGTCTGTTTTGCCTTGCAATTTTTAGAAGGCTCAGATTAAAGCGGAATTTTTGAATTTGGTTTCGAAAATTAGTCTACGATTTTATTATCAGATGTCGCTACATTGCGTCTATACGAAGTCACGTTAGAGTTGCTTCCTTAGACAGAAAAGATTTATTTCACGTTCAGTGCGTTTGCGAAAGCCATTCTGAAATAAAATCTTAACTGTCTTTTCCTTTTTTCAAATTATTAATTGTTTCATTTTGAAATGTCAGTTGCATAGCCACCTATGGTTACCCTTTTGTAGTACCATATGCCATTATAGAACAAAACTAATGCCACACAATGTTATATATTGGTAATCAGGAAATGCAGGGCTACTCAAAACTATAACAAAATATAGGATGTATCATTTGAAATATTGAAGATGCATTTTATTGGGCACTCCCTATATACAAAATTTAGTCTGTTGTTACATTTTTGGTCGGTACAGATAAAATAATACAACTTTTATTTGAAACTTTTTTTTGTATTCCGAAAATAAGGAAAATAAGTGGGGGTCAAAATATAATGAGAAACCCGGTACACACACGTCAACGTTTGCAAAGCGACTAAGACAACCACCGACAAAATTGTAGGTGTCTACCATGGTACAATGAATACACAAGGTATGATATTGCGCATGACATTTGACAGCTGGCCTAGGAGTGTGACGTAGTTAAGATCGCCTAAACCACCTCGAACCCATTATTACAACTTAACGTACACATTAATTTTGAAATTATGGTTAAAAAGTGATCTAATTTTTTTTTAATGTTTTGTTTTGGTTATAATTGAATAAAAAATATATTTTCAGTAGCGTAAAACCTTTACTTCTCTTAGAGATTCAGGCAAAATATTTATTTTTGTTTTCATACATATACTAATAATATAAGTACCCATTTTTTATGCAAATCCCTTGAAATTTAAAAATTTTCTGCAGAGGAAATACTGTGAATAGGTAAATAGTAGTAGATTTGCTTATTCTGATTCACTGTCACTCACTTCCAATCAGTTTTACTGAAATAAAAACAAAATAGAGTACAATAGAGAAAAATCTGTTTTACAATTCAATATGGTATTTTAGATGAGTTATAATGAAATTTAGTAAAATAAAAAATATACACATTACTATAACCTACCGATTATTATATGCAAAATTTACTTATCAAACAATATAATAATATAAAAATAAGACACAAATTAGTTCAAACGCAAAACACAATAAATATCGACTTCAGACGACTTTACACCGGCAAGACAGAAAGCTTGTATACAAACAAAAGTTCAACAATTATATCGGTTATCAATGGTGACTATTGAAAATTGCAAGTTATCAGATAATAAATATATTTTAAAGTATCTCAATACTGACTGAGTCATCTATTTTATAATAGAAAAATAATTTAGATATATGCTTATATATGTGTCTTTATACAAACGGTGTTTAGTTACTATTTATTTATACTGTATAGTATTTTTTTGTTAAACTGAAAGTTTTTATTTGCCATTGTATATCTGGTTTTGTACCTTTTTCAAAGTACGCTGTGCAATTGCTTGTGGCAATAGTGACAATGAAGATAAAATCTTTAGGTTTCATACATTTTCTAAAGATAGTGTGACCAGAAAACTGTGGATTATATCTTGTTGTAGATAGGATAATTTTAATTGTAATTCTGCAAGAATTTGTTATACACATTTTAAAACTAAAGATTACCAAAGAAATCTACAACAGGAACTTTAAATTACGTTTCTAAAAAGGGTCTAAAACTCAAACCTGAGGCAGTACCTAGTCTTTATTTGCCTAAATCAACATCGGATACCCTTTTAACCAACCAAAAGAAACGCGTACAAAGAGGCGAACACAGAGAGTCCAAAAAGTATGTTGAGCAGCTTCTTACTACTTCTAGGTCAATGACGTAAGTCTAAATCTTTATTTTTATTAAATATTAGTCATGAAACCTTAAATGGTTTTTCCATATCGATTTATTAAGTAAGAAACTAGCCTCAGCCTGCTATGCAATTTGCAATAAGAACTGTTTCGGAGGAAATCAATTTAGCATCTTCCAAAATAACATATTTTTCTTTGTTAAATCATGTTATCATTATTAAAATATACAATGTTATCATTATTATAAACAATACCAAGATAATTTTATGTGCGAATATTACAAAAATGTCATTTTAAATGTTGTGCAATATTGTGTGCCCTCACTACACTCATATTCGATGGCCAGCTAGCTCATTCGATATAAATAAAGTTGACTTTGTCATTATTTTTTTTTTATTTTGTGTTTAGTTCAGTAGGTATATATACGTACAAATTTTGTGTACCTCCATTACCACTTTTCTGTATCTTTTTAAACATCTGAAATATCGAACTCTGGAGTATAAGTTAATTAACCTGTACCTACGTGTAATAAAAGATAATTAAAACTTGTCTTATAAAGGATATCTATGTTTTATAAAGGATAAATATTATAATACCATAATTTTGTCATCTCTTTATAATTACTATAATTAAATTAGCCAAATTATATAAAAAAAACTTAAAATTAAAAGTCTTTCCTATACAACTACATTCAAATGTTGCGGGAATAAGCGTTCTTGACTACGTCATGCGCGAAAGCGAACCGATTTTGGAACATTATGTATCATACCATGTGTATTCATTGTACCATGGGTGTCTACATTGCATAGAACATGCCCGGTACAATGTTTACTGCATTCCATATCCTAGACAGAAGTAGGAAAATTTTCCAACACGTTGCCAATTTGCATAAAACAATTACTTTTTGGAATCTCTATAATAGACAATATTTTTTTGCATTAGTTGTTTTATTTCAAAGTAACACAACATACAATTACTAAGCATAAACTAAAATTCATCAAGTGAGTCGATCTCTTTGCCCGTAAATGAATTTTGCTCAATTTACATTTTTTTATAACAACTAAAAATAAAAGTCATTAAATTAAAGAGTACTTGAATGACAAAACAAATAGTTTTAATGTCACGATTAGAAAAAAATGCTGTTTTGTTTAGAACCAACTACAATTTCCATCCACTACTTTCCAATGGCTTGTAAGTATATAACCTAAAAACATCCTTTGGAAAGATTCTGCGGTTCCGTTTCTTTGTGCTACTTTTTTGCTCTGCCTAAAGGCGTAGCCGGCGTAGGTAATATCTCTGCGAACAACACGACAGCTACATAATAAAAAAGCGATCAAAGAGTGAGGTACAGTGACGGGATAGACTCACTTAGATATTCAAGATGTCTTGTGAGCCGTTGTGTTTCAGACCGTCAGCCGTAACAGCTGACACGCTACGAGTATCCAAGTGTAGAAAATATTTTTTCGAATGGAAGTCACGTAGGGAAATGATAGAAATGCGGGAATTTTGTGGAAAGACAGATATCAAATTAACAAATTGAAAATGCTTTAAAATTATTTTTTAGCAATATACTTATTTATTTACAACGATTGAGCCTTCGGTGAGTGCAGTATTTTTAACATTTTTTAAAGATTTCTAATTCAAATAATTTTAAAAACTAATATGACCAATCTGCTTTCATATGTCAATTGGTGAAATTCCATTCCACTCGATATAAATTTTTTCAACCATGCCGATATTGCAATATTATATTTGCAACGCAGTAGTTCGCATCGCATTATTCTTCCTAAATATTATCAAGCCAATAATAGCATCAGTGAAAAGTGTAGTGAAATATCCCATATCAAAGTGTTTTCGGACAGCTATCAGAAATTGCTATTTAATCTTAGCATTAAATATAAGTTAGTGTTTATTCTGTTTTTCATTTCAGCCGTTGGCTTGTGGTCCTTCGTCCTTCAATTCTTTAAATGAGTTATTGTTCAACCATCAATATTTATTTACAACGACTGAGCCTTTGGTGATTGCAATATTTTTAACATTTTTTACAGATTTCTAATTCAGTTAATTTTAGAATAGCTTTTGTTAACCAAGTGATCTTTCAACTGCACTTTTTAATAATTCAGTTGAAGTAAATTTTAAGGGAACATGTTTTCAGAAGATAAATTCTATATAGGTAAAGTTAAAACTAGCAAAAAAAGAGCAGAAATAAAATTAATTATAAATCAATATGTTAATTCTCGTCCTTATAAATGTTCATTCCCAGACGATGAGGAACTAAGAAATCAGGTTAAACAACTATTAAGGGTAGGAATTATTGTAGAGCGTCACCAGTAACGTAAGCTTTTAAAACAGATGACGGAGCGAAATCTAGTATATAGATTATGTATAGATATTAGCAAATTAAACAAACTATTAGTACCAGAATGTTTCCCATTTCCAACAGTTCAAGACATAGACAGAGTTGTAAATTAGAGATATTTGACAGATTTAAAACAAAAAAGAAAAAACAAACATCTGTCGTAACAAAATATGAAGAATTTACTGTTTATGCATATATATATATATATATATATATATATATATATATATATATATATATATATATATATATATATATATATACATATATATATATATATATATATATATATATATATATATATATATATATATATATATTAATGTGATATTAAAAGTCAGAGGTGCGCCAAGCAATTAATTAGCTAATTAATTAATTAATTAAACTTATTTAAATGATGCAATTATGATTTTATCACACTATTTAATTCTCTTATCTCAGGGTTATATTCGTGCTTCAATATCTATGCTTTACATATGATAGGTAAGGTCTAAGGAATATCGGAATAATAGTCATATTTGATACAAAATTATATATTGAAATAAAATTCACACTCAAATATCTTAAACAAAAAATATCTCATATAAGGATTATCAAAATTCTGATCTAGGTACGTGAACCTTCAAAATTTAATGTTATACACTATATAAATTAAAATTTCAAATCAAAATTGTTGTTCTATATCTCCTGATAAATATTTCTATCTTTTCTGAAGCAATTAAAAAAAACTTTATTGATAAAGAAAAACTGACGAATGTTAAAAAAAAACTATCTCTCTAATGATGAGTTGTCCAAATCCTTGTTCCTTGTAGCCTACACTATCTATTCTTCGCAGTTCCCTAGGTAATCAGCAATCTTACAACAAATTATTGCGAGCCTCTCGTCTTCAATGATCTCTTTCAGATGCACGTATCGTTAAAAAAAAACGCTAGCCTCTTCTCCTCTTGATAAACTGAATCTCTCGTTCTGGCCTGAACAGTGACTCTTGGAATACATAAGTAGAAAAGTATGACTTACAATATTTTACTGGATCAGCTTCCGTCAGGATACACTTAGTCCACGAAAACTCACAAACATTCACTTCTAATGCTTACTATCATTTGGGAACCGCCAAAGAACTACGACTGTTCGCCTTGCACCCTTGGAAAACAACTGATGATCTTTTTTTCCTCTAAAATCTAGCTAAACTCTCATTCATCTATCTCTCCCACTTTTTTTCACTCTTTGCCAATCAAAGTTCGTCATATTTATCCCCATTTAGATAACAAACAACAACCTTAACTACAATTATAACTTTCCTAAAAACTATTAACATGTTAATCGTTTCTACAAATTCTTAAAAACTAACGGAGAAATATAATTTCTAAATTCTACCCTATTGTCTTTATTCACTGTACAAGTCCATTTGGAAAACCCGGTCGTATTGTTCAACTCATTATGTTTACTCAAATATATTTTACAAAGAAAATAATTTATGCATATCTTAAATTTTGTTTACTACAGGTAATCCAAAGATAATGGACTTTCATTTCTTTGAAATATCTTTCATAGTTTATCAGTTGAAATATTTTGAATTATTATGTTTTATAATTTGAAATATATTAAAAGTAAACCAATATTATTTTTAATTTTTACATAGCATAACAACTCTCCAGGATATCTTGAAAATCTATTTAGATGGTCTATTTAGTAATTTTAATTTTATCTTTGGCAGATAAAATGAATCATAACAATATATATATATATATATATATATATATATATATATATATATATATATATATATATATATATATATATATATATATATATATATTGTTATGATATGTAAAATCGAGAAAAATATTGGTTTGTTTAAAATATTTCAAAATTCAATAACATTAAAATAATTCAGATAAGTAGGATAATATCCAACAAACATTTCGAAGAAGGAGAGTTATTAATTTCTTGAATTACCTGTACTAAACAAAATGTAAGCTTTGAATAAATTATTTCTTTGTTATACTTGAGTGACCCGCATAATTTTAAGTGAAATCCCAAAGACAATTGAAATACATTAATGCAGTGATTAAAGACAATAGAAGGGATTATAGAAAGAGGTTTTTTGTTAGTTTTTAAGAATTATAGAAAAATATTATTTGTAAATCAGTTTTAGGAAATTTATAATTATAGGTAAAAATTTGTTTGTTATCGAAATGAAAAAATGGGGAATTGTGACGAGTTTTGATTGGCGGAGATTGAAAAAGGTGTGATAAGTATGTAGGAAAAAGTTTAGCGAGATTGAGGAGAGAGAAAGGAGGCAGTTGGTTTTCCAAATCTGTAAGAGGAACAAGGATTGTTCTCTGGCTGTTCCCGAGATGTAGCAAGCAGTAGTGTTGAATGTTAGTGAGTTTTTGTGGAGTTAGTGTATCTGACAGAAGCTGAAGCAGCAAAATATTGTAAGTCATATTTCTCTACTTATATTCCAAGAGTCACTGTTCAGGCCAACGAGAGATTCAGTTTATCGTAAAGAGAAGATATTCCAAGAGTCATTTTTCACTCGGGCCAACGAGAGATTCAGTTTATCGAGAGGAGAAAGGCTATCATAATTTGAATGATTTGTGCTTTTGAAGGAGATCATTAAGGACGATATACTTGCAACAATCTGTGTAAGATTGCTGATTACATAGGGAGCGGTTGAGAGGAGATAATACAGTCTACAAGGAACAAGGATTTGGACCACTCATCATCAGAGAGAGATATTTTTGTTTTCTGCAGTTTTTTTCTTTTATTGATAACACAATTTTTACACGTAATTTAGAAAGGATATAAATATTTTGATTAGGAGAGTTAGGATAGTTTGGGATTTTGAGATTTCAATTAATATTGTTTGTACCATAAATTTTGATTGTTCACGTACGGAGAACAAAATTTTGAGAATCCTTATATGAGGTTTGTTTATTGAAAACGTTTGAGTGTGAATTATTTCATTATTTTTATTTCAATATATAGTGTTAGATCATATGTGTTTTTTATTATTCCGGTATTCTCTGGACCTTACCTTTCACATGTAATAGCATAGATATTGAAGCACGAATTTAACCCTGAGATAAAAGAATTAAAAATTATGATAAAGTCATAATCATATCATTTAAATAATTTTAATTAATCAAAAAAATTAATTAGCTAATTATTGCTTGGCGCACCAAGATTTTAAATATCACAATAATATATATATTATAAACTCTCTTTTTAACAAAATAATATAATATTTTCGAAATAAGATAAAAAATAAGATATATTTACTAAAAGACAAAAGCTATTTATAAGATAAAATCTATAAAGCCGAAGATTCTGAAGCTGCTGGCAATTTATGACTGTAAAATCCACCGAAGTAACTGCCTTTCTGCTATTAAGCCAGTTTTTTTCCAACTTTCTTTTCACTTTTATCTCTGACGATACGAAATAATAGTTTCTGGTGGTGAATTTAATGGCAGGATCACCGATCGGAGGTTAATTTGACGGTTCGGTCACTGATCTCGTTCATCCTTTTTCTGTCCCTGCAATCGGTGTAACAAAATTATCTCGTTTGAGAATTGCTTACCGGCTAATTGGTTCCTTTTTGTGATCGTGCACTCAAATACCGCTTCGCTTTCTGGAATTAATGATTAGGTTTTATAAAAAAGGGCAATGTTGTGTTCTGTTGGGTATAGTTGAGAAAAATAAAAAAGAGATAGGCCATCGAATCACATAAATATACGGGTGGGTTGCGTAGGAAAATAAAATAAATATATATATTGTTATAGTTCTAAATTAGGTTAAACATTTGTAAATATAATGATTTAGAATTAATAAGTGGTTTTGCAGAAGAGTGAACTTTTATAGTGATTTAGTTTCTAATAATAATTTATATAGAAAAACATTTCGGGTTATTTAGAAAGTTACGAAATACTGTTTAAAATCTTAAAAATAATTATACACAGGCTATATATATATATATATATATATATATATATATATATATATATATATATATATATATATATATATATATATATAACAA
Source organism: Diabrotica undecimpunctata (assembly GCF_040954645.1). Lineage (NCBI taxonomy): Eukaryota > Metazoa > Arthropoda > Insecta > Coleoptera > Chrysomelidae > Diabrotica > Diabrotica undecimpunctata. Next base: position 16,882,438 of record NC_092811.1, on the reverse strand, counting down.
GTTTATTACAGCTGCCGCCGTTTCTCGCAACCTAGCTTCCAACGCTTGCGATGGGTCATCTACTTGTAGACCCCTATCTTCCATTGCATCTTTTACTTCTTGTCTCCACGATCTTCTTGGTCTTCCCTTTTTCCTGCGGTTGGTGGGGATCCACTGTAACTTTCTCTTTGGCCATCGTTGATCATTCATCCTTTCTACATGGCCATATCATTTCAGCCTTTTGCATTCTATAGTTTCCAGGACGTCAATGTATATGCCCATACGCTCTCTGATTTCAGTATTCCTTGCTCTATCTCTTCTAGTGAGTTAGCAACATCTTCTCCAATAATTCATTTCCATTGCTTTTATTTTGGATGCGTCATTTTTATTTATTACCCAAAGCTCTGAACCATATGTAGCAATGCTTTCTATGATACTTTTGTATATCCTAATTTTTGTGTTTCGGGTGATGTGGTTATTCCAAAGTATACTATTCAGTTGACGTATTGCTGAATTTCCTTGACCAATTCTAGTAGCTATTTCTTTTGTATTCCGACCATTGTTTGTAATGTTTACACCGAGATATTTATAGCTATCAGTATTTTGAGTTTGTTTGCTTCCTAGTTCTAAGTCCTTTCCTTCACCTCCCACTACTACGTACTCTGTTTTTGATGGATTAATTGATAAGCCCCACTTAGTATATTCTTCATCTATTTTTCGTAACATGTAGTGGATATCATCTTGATCTTCTGCAAGTATTACTTGGTCATCAGCAAAATGCAAGCTGTACAGTGTATGGTCTCCAATTTTAACACCCATAGGTTCGCATTTTCTTTTCCAAATATCCAAAACCCCCTCCAAATAAATCTTAAAGAGTGTAGGTGCAATGCAGCAGCCTTGGCGAAGTCCTTTGGTCACTTTTATCTGTTTTGTCACTTTTTGTCCAATCTTTTTTACACTAGTCATATCATCGTACAACTCCCTTACAGCATTAATGTAAATCGGTGGAATATTCTTGTCTTCTAGCACCTGCCATAGCTTAGCTAATGGGACACTGTCATACGCTTTTTGAAGATCAATAAATACCATGTGTGTCTCCATATTATGTTCCAAACGCTTTTCTATTGTTTGTTTTAGGCAGAACACATTGTCTATACAAGAACGACCAGTACGAAAGTCAGTCTGATCTTCAGCGTCTTCCCAGCAATCTTCAATTCGGCTTTTAATTATCTTCCCGTAGACTCTACAGATTGAGTTAGTTACACTAAGCCCTCGGTAGTTCTTACAATCTTTTCTGTCGCCTTTATTTTTGTATAGATTGCTGATATATGCAGTTTTCCATTCTGGGGGTAGCTCTTCTCCTCTCAGGAATAAATTAAAAGTATAAGCCAATAGCTGAAATAGTTTGTCAGGGCCATTTTTAATCAGTTCAAGGGGTACTCCTCCCGGTCCTGGAGCCTTTCCATTTTTCATAGCGTTGGCGTGTTTTTTAATTTCTTCTGGTGTTATTTCAGTTTCTTCGCTGTAGGAAATATCATATTTTTGGTAGCCAATATCTTGGAATTCTGTTCGATCTTCTGTCAGCATTTGTTCATAATATTCGACCCATAATTCTGGGGCTATTAGAGTTAACCTACTGCATTCTTTTCTATCTGTTCTACTACCTCTAATTGTGTTCCAGGCTTCTTTACTTCTTGCTGTACCCACAAAATTTTCTACGTTATCGCAGGCTTTATTCCACATCTCATTTTTGTCTTTATTTACCTCTTTTTTTACTTCTTTGTTTAAGCTGTTGTACTGTTGTCGATAGTAGGGGTGCTTTGTTGCGAGCCATTTGTTATAAATATTCTTCTTCTTCCCCACAAGATCTTCTATTTCTTTATTCCACCATTCATTTCTATTTTTTTTGCTATCCACTTCTCCAATAGCTTGCATTGCAGCTTCGTCAAGAGCTTTCATAATTTCGTTGTACGTATTAATTGGTGAGGAGTAACAGACATCGTGCAATTTCAGATTCAACCTCTTTCGATACAGAAACTGGGTAGACTCATTTTCAAAACCTTGTAGATTATATCTCTTTGTTGAAATGTCTTGCAGTATCATTGAACTTTCGTTTTCATTTTGTCGTTGGCTTCCTTTAAATGTAAATAGTAGTGACGCTTTAAGCAAATGGTGATCAGATCCACATTCTGCTCCTCGATGGACTCTAACGTTATTAACCTTTATTGTGGAGGTTTCGTTCGAAATTCTTACCTGATACAAAACCAAAAACGTTTTGGTTTTGTATCAGGTAAGAATTTCAAATTCATGTTTTATAGACAATGCTTTTTGTATTATTTTTCTCGAAGGTAATGGTACGAACCAGACGTTGTTTTTACAAATACGGATTTGCCTGTAAACACAAAAGAAATGTTATTCAGAATATCTTCTATAAATTTAGGAAAAAACCAAGCGGGTACAGTACGCTTGATTTCTTAAAAATTAAAGTAGGGATTTTCAAAAATAGATACGAGAAGTGAATGTGTATGAGTAGCTATGGGAAACTAGGTAAGGAGAATAGATAGTCGATGTTAAAATTAAACGAGAAAATTTTGAGAATTGTGTTTTTACTAGCCAGAACGAGCAGTCCAGTTTGAAAACAGTGTGTTAAAAGGTAAGTACAAGTTGTGTTGTTTTGTGAGTTAAGTTGGTGATTGCAGAATAGTGGAAACTAACTAACTAAGTGGAAATAACTGTAAGTTAAATTATTCTTCATTAATTCAACAATTTACCGTAAAATAGGCATAATTGACCTAATAGAAACCTTCACAGCATAAACCACAATACAGATTTTATCTTTCTTACATCTATCCATGTTGATAGCTTGTTTTATTACATTTTCAGCATTTTATAAAACATAAACTACTGTCAAAACAGGGACATCCGGTATATTTGATTTGTATCGAGCAAGTGGACGCTTGCAGAATACTAAATTTTATTCTTATCCAAGATCTTTATGGCTAAATTCTTCATTTTCACGGTTATTACCGCTTTAACAGAGTTTTATTGGGCAATATAAAAATCTCATTTCCTCTGTAAATTTCTGCATAGAATATTCAATTTAAACCTTAAAGTATATTTCGAAAAAGACCCAAAAAGAAATAAAAAGGACTGCTTTTTGCGATGTCCTTATAAATTAAATTTAATTGCAGAGCATTCGGTGAAGGGCTTTTAAAAATCTGTTACTGAATACGTCCAGTTGACGATGGTACAAAAAGTTTGAATGGAAATAAATTTTTTGTTGGAAAAATTATGAAGCATTTAACATTAGTTTTAGTTCGTCAAAATTTAATGATTTGCTATTATTCAAAGAAAAAATTTATTATTTTTATCTCAAATGTAAATAAATAATTACAGAAAATGATGTTTTTATTCTCAAAAAGTTATTAGTATGTACATTTTAACAATATAAAAATATATTTATTTTTTTTTGTATTTTTGATAAATGCATGTGTATATAAAAAAGAGATTTTTTGTAAACTTATATTTTATTTCAAGAAAATTAAGATGCTATAATAAAAATTATGGAACTTTTAAAAGAAATTATTGTTTGGGCCAATGAGAAACTGAATCTTGTGCAGTAGCTTTATCTGGCCTCAGTGCAAAAGAAGATTGAATTTTATTTTTTGTCTGAAGGTCAACTTCTTTTACTTTCTTTTCTTGTGCGTAAGATAGAATTTGCTAGCTGTAGTATAAATGCTTTCAAAGGTATAGGTTTTTCTTTCAGAGCAGTGCAGTCATTTTTAACGAGAACCCATGCATTTATGACAGATATGTCCAATATCCAAGTCAGAATGGAAAAATACCATTTTTTTGCTCTATTTGGATTGCTATATAATCTAAGTAAAGACTTTTCCTTATCAACTCCTTCCATGTGCTTGTTATATTGTGTAATTAAAGAGGGACAGGGTACAGTTACTTTTCTTTTTTCAGTTTTATATACATTCAGTTTTTTTATACATCCCTTGATTCTGTTTTGGCTAGTTGTTCCCAAACTTAGTATCCCATATTTTTCCTTTAGATAAATAAAAAGCTCCAGACCGGAGCAAAAAATTACTGAATTTGAGAGATCAGAAATGGTCTTACACTAACTTATAACAACACTAGCCCCTACACCAAAAGAAGTTTCTGCTTCAGTAAGCGCGTTAAGAGTGTAGTACAACTCAGAAAATGTGAAAGCTCATTGGTATGCAATAAAATCGGTAATGTAGCCAGACACACCAGCTCGAACAAATATTTTGTATCCACATTTATGAGGCGTATTTTAAATAAATATTGCCTAAGATTCCCTAAACGAGTACCTTTATATGCAGTCATAGTTTCGTCTACGAAATACTAATTTTCAAATTGATGTTTTTGGCAATTAGATCTGACTGCAACCAAAAAATGTGGTCTGATTTTGAAATATCAATCTTTGGTTTCATCTGTAACTTGGCTGTTGTCATTGCAGTGTATAAATCTTCTGAGAAGTTGAAATTGTTTTAATGGCATAACACTCGCAATTTTGGGATATTCTAGAGAATGTTGTCCAATAGTCTTCTACTGCTGGTAAATTTATTACTCCCATCAATAATAAAATGCATAAACAATCTGTTATAAATGTTGATGAATTTTCCTGTTACCTGTGTACTATACAAATTAGACTAGAAAACGATATTTTTAATAACGTCAAGTGAATATATCTTGGTAAAGTACTCCAAAGGCGTAGCTACCTCTCCACTTAAAAATCCATCTGGATTAGAAATCGAACTAGTTGTAACATCTTCTGTCCAATTGGAATGGGTAGGATCGCTTTTTGCTTTTTTTCTTACGTATAACTTCCTTGTCTTCAAGGAAAAAGACAGTTAAGATTTGATTTTACGTATAGTGCGTCTGTATATCCGCTTATACGTATTTCACCCTAAAAAGGATCATCAAAAACGGCTATTTACAGACGCTCTGAACATGAAAATACGTATTTCCTGTTTTGAGAAGCAACTCTAACATGGCTTCGTATGTAAACAAATAGCGACATCTGATAATAAATCCGTAAACTAATTTTTCGATACCAAATTCAGATTTATGCTTTAATCTGTGCCTTCTAAGAATTGCAAGGCAAAACAGACGTTGATAAAGATGTTATTGGAGACATGGAGAAACATCCTCGTCTTCATTTGCTTCTTCCTCATTAGTTTCTCTATATTCATCTATTTCTTGTATAACCCTTGATATATTTCTTGTATATCCATATTGTTTAAACCTGTTTCATCATTAGAGGCATATTTTCGTGTTGCAAATGATTTTCTATCGAATAAGATAAATCGGAAATATCTGAAATATTTGGATCTACCGGAGTCATTGCAAGCGTTTTTTTCTTCCAATAAAAACATTTAGCTCTAATTGTCTTAAAATCCATAATACAAAACAGTTCTTTTTGGAAAATCTGCAACAAAAAAACTTGCTATAAACTGGCAATGTTGCTTTTTACCTACATAATCGGTCTATGGGTTATATGGGTCTTTTATCACTGTAAATATTTAGAAAACTAAAGTAATGAACTTTTATATTCAATGTAAAGCCAAAATATTGTACAAAAAATATTTTCACTTACTTTTATGATGCAATATTTATTCACTTTCAAGCAGCATATAGGCACCCTTTCGGCCATATTAAAATAAAATTTCCCAAACCTTGTAATAGATGGTGCTGCCAGCCTTAACAATAATACAATTGGTGCTGCCAGCCTTAACAAACGTTTATTATTGCCACCATTAGTGTTTATTAGTGACATTATTAGTGTTTATTATTGTTTATTTTTTGCCAAAAATACCCTTGACTGTTGTTGAAACGGCTCAAATTGTTGCTCTTGTGAAAGACGGTCACACTCAACGGCAAGTCGCAAGAACTGTTGGCGTAAGCCTTTCTACGGTTCAACGAGTGCTTCAACGCTTTCAGGAGAAGGGTTTGCTATCCAGACGACCTGGCTCTGGACGAAGAAGAATGACCACGGTACGAGATGACCGTTTTCTTGTGTTTCAGGCTTTACGAAACCGGACCTCAACTGCGATTATGCATCGAAATCGTCTACAGGAAGTACGAAATGACAATGTTAGCGTTGCAACAGTCAGAAGACTTCGTTCTTTTGGACTATCTTCTTGGGTAATAGCTACAGGACCGCCACTTCGCCTGGCGCATCGAGTTGCACGACTAGCTTTTGCTCGACAATACGCGCATTGGAGAATTAACGATTGGAGCAAAGAGTTATTCTCAGATGAATTCCGTTTCTGCCTAACTGGATCCGATGGACGTGTAAGAGTTTGGAGGAGAACCGGTGAATGATTTTCACAAGCTTGCATTGCTCCAAGAATGCCATTTGGTGGAGGCTCGGTCACGGCTTGGGAGGTGTATCTTCCGACTTCCGCACAGAATTACCCTTCATCGAAAATGGGTCCTTAACTGCACGAAGGGACATTACGGAGATTCTGGAAGAACATATTATGCATACCATGGCAAGGCTTGGAGAAAACGTCGTTTTTATGCAGAACAACGTGCGAAAGCACGTTGCCACGATCAGTATGCAATACTTGGACAAAGTTGGAATTACGAGGTTACCCTATCCAGCTAGGTCTTCGGAGCTGAATCCCATCGAACATATCTGGGACGATTTGAAAAAACGTATTCAACCCCTAATATCTCCTCCTAACAACGGACAGGAGCTTAAGGATCTGTTAGTGAGAGAGTGGAATAACATACCACAACATGTAATCCAGAGAAAAATTGAGAATATGCCCCGTCGTCTGCAAGAGGTCATTAGAGCAAGTGGAGGCAATACACGATATTAGTCATTGAAATTTCACTGACATTTTACCACGTTCTGTATTTTCCATTTTTTTCGTATGCCTGTTTTATCAACAATTTATTTTGTTTTCAGCTTTTTCAATAAAAAATACGTTAATCTAAAAAAAGGTTATTACTCCACCAGAGGCAAAAATATTCCAGAAACTTGAAATTTTTTGCAGGTGACCCGGATTTTATGATCGCGAGTGTAAAAGACGTTGTAATATAAAGGAAACCTTTCTAAATATGGTATGTAGTACGATGCTATTGAAATTATGGTTCAAAGTTGATGTAGCCAAAAAGCTAGGATCAGATACAGAGTTAGGTAGAAATGCTGCATCTAAAATACTTTCCTTATTTCAAAAAGCTTTTGGAAAAATACCAGGAATATTTCTAAAGACAAATCAGAAAATAATTTGCTTCTGATTTCATCGGTAATAAACTATATAGTGACTACATTAAGTGTTCAGTAATTTTTTCTGGATTACATCTTTGAAAGAACGAATTTTCTTACTCTATATTACACACTTTGATTGATAATAATATTAAAAGGTGGTTCGATCATGCCATGGAAGATTTGTACTTATCAATTATCGCAACTTATAGCCAAGAGTTTTTAATGCTTTCCTTCTTTTATATTCCAATTATAAAAGACACTTTATGCATAGAAATCGTTAAGGTGAAGCTTGCTTTAAATAAAGCATGTAGAACAAGGGTACTTTAAATCTTTCTCTCTCTCTTGTCGTTTCCTCATTGCTGAGGATCGTGATTGCCTACAATGCGGGGCTGTCAATTCTCTCCATCTCTTGCGATTTTGGGCTGCTCTTATGGACTCGGAAAACGTCTCTCCAGTGGCTTTCTGTACTTGATCTGACCATCGGATAGGTGAACGTCCTCTGCCTCTACGTCCTTCTACGTTTCCGCATACAATTAGTCTTTCTAAGTTATCATTGTCTCTTCTCGCAATGTGGCCAAAAAACTTTAAAACATTTGCAAGACACTAAGAGGAGAGTCTGGTCTGAATGTTTAGCTCTTCGAGATTCGACTGATTGGATCTGTGCTCCGTCCACGAGACGCGTAGCATTCGTCTCCAGCACCACATTTCGAATGCGTCAATCCTTTTCCTATCCTCTGATTTTATTGTCCATGTTTCGGCACCGTAACTGAAGATTGAAAAAATGAGTGTCCGTACCAGTCTCATTTTGAGTTTTTTGGATAAAGAGCGGTCCTTCCATATTTTTGACAGTCGACTCATCGCGTTCTTGGCCATCCCTATTCTTCTGCGAATTTCCGTATGGTAGGAGGCTGCATTGTTTAAGGAAGATCCTAGATACGTGAACTCGTCTACTTTCTCGAATTGATTTAGGGCGCCTGTTGTTTAAAAGATATTCGCGTGGTCCACAATCATGATTTTTGTTTTCTGATTATTAATCTTGAGCCCACACTTGTTGCTTTCGGTTTCTACTCTCTTTATCAGTCTCGACATCTCCTCTTCAGATGTTGCTATCAGTGTTGTATCGTCTGCGAATCTTAAGTTTGAGATCTTTTTTCCTGCAATAGAGATGCCGCCTCTCCATCCATCATGTGCGTTCCTCATTATGTATTCTCCATATAAATTGAACAGGTCTGGAGATAGTATGCACCCTTGTCGTACACCTCTGCTGGTTTTGAAGGTATCAGATTGCTGGTTTTCAATTCTTATTTTAACTGAGTTATCTTCGTATAAGTTTTTAATTAATATTGCCAAATGATCTGGAACTCCCATCTCATGAAGAACTGTCCAGAGAACTTCCCACTTCACACAATCAAATGCCTTCTGGTAGTCTAGAAAACAGATTATTATTGGAATTTTAAATTCGCGGGCCTTCTCTATGAGCTGCCGCATATTAAGGATTTGCTCTCTCGTACCCTTCCCTTTGACAAAGCCTGCTTGTTCTTGGGGAATTTGTTTGTCTAAGTATTGTTGCAAACGGCGTTTAATGATTCTTAGTAATATTTTGCTTGGATGGAAAATCAGTGAGATGGTACGATAATTACTACACTTTGTAGTTGTTCCTTTTTTATGGATTGGTATGCACAATGATGTGCGCCATTCTCTGGGCCACTTTCCGTATCTCCAAATTTTATTACAAAGTTTCCACATTATGTAACATCCCTTGTCTCCCATGTTCTGAAGGAGCTCTCCCGTGATATCATCGCAGCCAGGGGATTTATTCTTCTTGAGGTGAGTTACAGCTTCTTCAATCTCGGACAGCAGAATTTCAGGTTCAGGGTTGTATGCGATGTTTTCGAGGGCTGAAGTGTGGCCTAGATTTACGTGTTCTTCCCTGTAGAGCTCTGAACAATAGTTTTTCCATGTCTCCAACACTCTGTCGATATCACTTATGATAATACCATGTTTGTCCTCTATTGCATAGTTCTTGGGTTTAAATTCTCTCGCAAGAATTTTCACTTTCCGGAAGAGGTCTTTGGTTTCATTTCGATATCCGTGATTTTCTATTTCTTGACAGATTTCAGAAATGTATTCTTGTTTGTCTTTTCGGCATCTTCGTTGAATATCTCTGGAGAGAGCTTTATATGTCTGTTGATCACAGGGGCCAACTTTAAGTTGCTTTCTTTAAATCTTTAAGGCATAGAAAAACTAAACTCATACTTTTGTATATTTTGAACTGCTAATTCTTAAAACACCAATTAACTTTTATTGAACTTTAAATAATCATATTTACCTAAAAAAACAATTTTCAAAAATTTTTGTCTTTTACACAAAAAACAGTTTTGATAAAATTAAAAATATAAATAAAGTAAAGGATGCCACATTTCTGCTAGAATTATTGGATTTCCTAGAAACGATGAAGGTTCTTATTTGCATTGGATTTAAAGATAATTCCCCATTTGCTCCAATATTTCTTATACCTAGTGAAACTCCTTTATTAGTTTCGTTTTTAATATTCCACACGTATCTAGGTTCATCATGAAGTTCATTCAGCGGCACATTCGCCCCAAGTGTAGTCTCAGTTATTGTGTGAGCGTCAATTCCTTTGACCAAATTCTGAAAAGGAAAAACTTAATTATTATTACATAATTTATTCGAATCTTTAGTAATATATCAAATAAGAAGCAGAAAAGGGTTACAACAATGAAATGTAAAAAAGGAAAAATCAGTAATTGAAAATAAACGATTGAATAAAAAATTAGATTGTATTTATAGATACGGAATCACCTTTTGTCATGGCTTTTCAGTTATACTCCGAATGTTTTAGCTATAGAAAATGGGGCTTGTCATCTTGTTTTGCTTATTCATCAGTGTATAAATTCGAATATAATATAATTCGAATATAAACTCAAATGCTCTATGTCCGAACTTCTCGATCTACGACGTGAAATAAGTCGTGGAGTGAATGATTTATCGGTAGCTAATAAATAAGTACAGTTGGCGTATCTTTAAACTGCATTAAAGTACTTAACGGACTTTTGGGAATTAATGGATTCAGATATTTATTGTATGAGGAAACTAATATGATAGCAGCCTTAACATACATAGACCATTTCTTAATGACCTGTACTTTAATGATATCACGTTAACTTAGAGACTACAACAATTATGTGAATTATTTAGGATTTCTCTATCTAGAATCCTACCTCTTGCCGTGGAGAAGCTTGCTACTAAAACTGAGAAAATATAAAAAATATCAAATCTTATTATTACGAGACTCTTATGAAATAAACCAGGGAAACCTAGGATATATCCAGGATTATTTTTTAAGAAACATGTACAGAGTGGTCCTTAAGTAATTGTAAACCGTAGATTTTGCACTTTAAAATATTTCGATTTAAGCCAACTTGCTTTCATAAAATGTTAATATTAAGAAAGATACAGGGTGTTAAAGGGAAAATTTAAAATTTTATTTTTCGCTATAATTTTTACGTTTGTGAATATTTGTGGACAAAAATTTACAATTGCATGCTTTTGAGTAGGAAAAATTATAATTTGTTGCAAACTTTAATATACCTGATAGAGGGCGCCACATATGCCACATATGTGGCATACATTTGCGCTTAATTTTTTTGCTCTTTACATAGATCTACTTGTGTTAAAAAATATTAAATAAAAATTATTTTTACAAATAAAATGTATACTTGTTAATAACTTCAAAATTCAACCGTTTTCGAGATAATCGCATTTTATAAGTCAGCTGCATAATAATTCTTAGTTGTGATATTTGTGTGGTACAGCACTGAATACCTGTGGATAAGCATAATTAATAGTTAATTCTTATTAAAACAACTCAAAGATGATAATGTAATATCACAAAATTCTTGAGGTGCCGTGTTCAGACGTTGGCCGTCATCATGTATACAATTTCCTTTTTCTATCGCTTCCTAAGTTTCTATACTGGCGCTGTATTACTTTTTCTCTATTATAAAATGCTAAGAACTTAAAATATGTAGTTTATGAAAGATGGTATACCACCGCTTTCTATAGAGAAGGCAGTGTAGAATAATCGTGGTAGTCATATTCCTTGGCAATGTGATGAGATATTAATATAATTATTTTATTCATAAAAAATTTAAAAAGAATACTTGTTAATAATTACGTCAATTGTTTACCCATTTTTATTAGGACAATTAGAAACTAGAGCACAGGTATTGAATAACACATATGCGTCTTGTTTCATAATACTTTTGCTACAAATCTAACCTTAAGACTTAGATTTTTACAATAACATCATCGTTGGCCCAATAACCGATATTGTTATAAATATAGTAAATACACAGGCAATTCAGTTCAGCATAATATTAGTTCGTTAGTAAATCATAATAGTCCATTTGTTCGAGATGTAATTATAGTTACTCGTAGGCTGTAACGTAATCGTATGTAATGCCATCGATACGTTATTCCGTGTTTATATTAGTAACCAATAAACGAGATACATCTCACATACACAATAATCAACCGTTGCGACAAATAAGATGTAGTTCCATAATATACCATAAGATTTGGATATGTATTCAAAAGAATATATTCATCCATTATACATTATAGCCACCACGTAGCCCAGAATTTAATCCGCTTGATTTTGGTGTATGGGGCGCATTAAAACTGTGGGAAGAAATAAATACTGCAGCAGTTTCTTTAGATCCAATGATGATATTTAATATGAGTCGATCTTTTATGGAATATATTGACAAATGACGTAAAGAAAATGTTAAAAGTTATGTTATTTTTTTTTAACTATTTCTTAATTTGGTTTGTAAATAAAATGTTTAAATTATGACTTTAATTTAACATAAAACGTAAAATGTTTTATGTAAAATCCTATTATTCTGTTATTTTGTCAAATCCTATTATTAATTATCATGCTGATATATTTACATATTTTATTTAATATTTCGTTTACTTATTAGTTATATGTATTTTATACCAAAATTCAGAAGTATTGATGTTTTTGTCTATTTTTTGGCATTTTTGAATTATCCAGTTGATTTATAAAATTCGATTATCTCAAAAACTGTTAAGTTTTGAAGTTAATAACAGGTATACCTTTTTTTTTGTTAAAATAATGTATCCTTAATATTGTTTGTCACAATTACAGGTAACTTGAAAAGCAAAAAAGTTAAGGCAAATATATGCTACATATGTGGCGCCCTCTATCAGCTACATCAAAGTGTGCATCAAATTATTATGTCTCCTAACTTAAAGTACCCAGTTGTAAATTTTTTTACATAAATGTTCGCAAAAATGAAAATTATAGCGAAAAATAAAATGTTAAATTTGCACTTTATCTGTATCTTTCTTAATATCAACATTTTATTAAAGCAATTTGACTTAAATCAAAATATTTTAAAGTGTAGAATCTACTGTCTCTTTTTGTACAATTACTTTAGGACCACCCTGTTTACTTACCTTTAAGTTAAATGTAGCCTTGGTAGATAACTTAGGATCTTCTCCCTTTTCCATGATGTGCTCAAATCTCAGAAGAACCTTATCACTTATCCATGGTTCTAAAGTCAAGATGTTAATATTCTCGGGTAGCTCTTCATTAATTGCAGAGTACTAAAATTGATCAACAAGTAATATCAGTTTGTAAGATGGTGGCAACTAAGGAGATGCATATACTGGCACAATTTTGGTGGATACGTCAAAAATTCTTCTTTTTTTTGTACCTATTCGTTTGATATTCATAAATATTTAGTAGAGCTTTAAAAAATTGCGAATATGAAATACTTCTAAATGGAGGAAGCCTAAATAAAATCTGATATGCAAATGACAATATCAGTAAGATGGTGGTAAATAAGGATATGCATATGCTGGCACAATTTTGGTGGATGCGTCAAAAATCTTCTTGTTTTTATGCCTATTCGTTTGATATTCATAAATATTTAGTAGAGCTTTAAAAAATTGCGAATATGGAATACTTCTAAATGGAGGAGGCCTAAATAACATCTGATATGCGAATGACAATATCAGTAAGATGGTGGCAAATAAGGATATTATATGCTGGCACAATTTTGGTGAATGCTTCAAAAATTCTTCTTGTTTTTGTGCCTATTGTTTGATATTCATAAAATATTTAGTAGAGCGGTGAAAAATTACGAACATGGAATACTTCTTAATGGAGAACGCCTAAATAAAATCCGATATGCGGATGACACACAACGTTTACAACAGCTAAGGAACAAAATAAATGAAGTAAGTGAAAGATTTTGATTAGAAATAAATATATTAAAAACTAAATTTATATTCAACTGGTAAAACTTTACCTATCTTGAAACAATAATAAACGAACAATGATATGACTTACAGGAGATAAACAGTAGAATAGAAAAGGCTTCAACAACATAGTCAAACGCTGTAAATGCTACAACCTTAATCAGGACATCAATGTAAGGCTCCTAGAAGGCATATCATCTCAAAATATTATGGTATTCTGTCAAATTCTGGATACTTACTAAAGAGATGAAGAATAAACTTAAAACTTTCGAGAATATGATTAAAATAAGAAGTAAAATTATTATAGCAAATATAATCACTCATATTCGAAACGGATGGGGGTAAAATATATAAAATTAAAAAATTTGTTCCTTTAATAGAACATTTTTGAAATTATCACATACTCCAGATGCCAGAGACAAAAAACTTGAACCACTGAACTTTTAAAAATCATACGAACCAGCTAAATGTTACTAAGAATGTAAATTTTGGGATCCCAAAAACGGTGGAGGGGTTTGTTAACTAAAAACATCGTCGATTTACCAAAAAACTGTATGCGCTTAGAAAATATTTTTTTAAACCAGCAATGTAGTGGAGATAATTTGGCGACATTCAAAATTTCTTAATTTCTTGTTTGAAACATTTTAGGCAAAAACCGGGAAGTAGGAGTGTTAAGCTGTATCATTTTGGGGTACAAAAATTGACATTCTTAGCAAAATTCAGCTTGTTTGTCTGCCGACTGAACTAACATCTTAAAAGATAACATTATAACTTTACCTTAAGGTTAATTGACTTTTTTAGTTCGTCAAATGTTTGCTTGGTAGGCGACAGTCCTATCCAAGGTTGAAGAAGTTTCTTGTGAGCTAATATACGTTCTTGTCCAGTTGTTGTTGTACCTAAAATATTTTCACAATATAAAGGGTAAAAAAACAATTTGCAACATAAACTCTTTTTAAACGAGGTCCAAATTAACTTTTAAATATTTTGTTTGTAAAAGTTGAGTTTGTCTTTCATATATCCAGGCTTAGAAATCGTTATAGAATACATTTTACTTTCTTTCTATTTTTCTATAGAGGTTTACATAGTTATGTACAATATTCTGTTTTTTTCATTTGTATACAACGGGAAAATGGTGGAGCCGTTTACAGCTCATCCGATCTAAAAATAATTTTTATTTTCTACCACTTACCGTACTTATTTACTTTTTTTGTATCTCCAATCGCTAGATAATGTGATCCTCTGGCATACATTCCTACTTCTAGATCAAACTCGGTTTCGGAAAGGGGTTCACCCACTCCCATGCCGTCATCAGTTATTGTTCGTCTGTGCACCTATAGGAAACTTGTAAATTATAACGTCTAAATTATACACGACATTGTTTATATACTAAATATTGCCGTCAACTATATATTCATGCAGCAATGATACAAATATGTATCAATTAAATTACCTGCTTTAGCGTACCGGACTCTGAATATCTCCTTTTATGACTCCTATTATAATTCCAAAATGGTTTGATCACATAGTTGCTAATATATTCATCTTGAAATACTTTTTAATTATATCTCAATTTCCGTGTATATTTCTTTGTATATTACTTTGCTGTGTAATATTTTATTTAATATTATCTCGTAGAATATGGATGTCTATTCTTGAGCTGTATATTTATTCATCTATATTTATGAACAACTTTATGTTAGAAGAACCTGTTCGTGTTGCACTTATACTCTTATTTTGAAGCATTTTTTTGTCTTTATAAAGGAATGTCTGGAATCTTTAAAAGACATCTAAGTCCAAGATGCCGACTGACTGATTGTGCAGGATTTGTTCTTCATACTTCCGGTACAAAGGTCCTTTAAATCGACTTCTCGACGCCAATTTTTTGATGAACGCCTACCTGCTAAAATAAAACTTCCGTCATCTAGCGATCCGAAGTAAGGACAGCATTACTTCAGAAGTACTACCTACCTGCTAAAATAGATCCTCCTCCGTCATCCAGCGATCCGAAAACAGAATGACCGCTGTAAGACCAGCATCATTTTAGAAACTTTAGAAGCACTACCTTCATATATCCACAGACTGTTCCACAGAATAAAGCTTCCTGTCCCATTTCCCCGTGTCTCCTTTTTTTGGTCCTGAGAACTGAGTTGGTTCATGGAAAAAAAAAACACCGTTTCAGACAGAGCGTGAAAGACCCTCATAGTACCCTAGTACGGCATCACGCCCAGCTGGCCATTTTCTCCTGCCCCACAATCTGACTCACACAGTCTAACTCATACAGTCTTACCCACTTTTTTAACTTCAACTTCCAGCATGTTTCCCTCTTACCTTTGCCGTTATTCCAACTGTCTTTTTTCTTCTTCTTTTTTCTTGTTGACTGCACTGGTATACTTTATTATATTATTATTATGTCCAGATTTAGCCATACGGCTCACACTCCCTCTAAAGGGAAAATTCATTCATCCCAGATACCTACGGTATCAAAAGGATTAAACTCTGGTGGGACTCTTTCCGTGTTATCGAGCCCTAGATGACTTGGTATGTTGGAGTATCTCCCAAAAATTTTCGTACACATCTGGACGTCACGAGGAGTACAGCTTTCTGCATGGCCTTATAGTAATGTTCATTTAGACCCAACTGTTTTATGTTCTCTAGGAGGTTTTTGGAAATGACACCAGTAGTAGATAGAATAATATTATTATATAGAACATTATTATTATTATTATATACTGTATTTGTGTACACTAGTCCAACCTGCTTTATGTTTAATCATTATCTCACTGTAACAAAATTCACACCCGTCTCTCTTTCCATTCTATTTCTTTCCATCCATTGTACTCTAACATAAAATGTGTCACAGTGTCTGAGTGTCCGCAGTATAGGCATTCATCCATGTCAGCCTTTCCGAACCTAGAGACGTAGGCCCTAAGGTACCCGTGTCCTGTGAGCACTTGCGTTAAGAAATAATCCAGTCGCCTGTGATCACAGATCTTTGTCCACTGTGCCACATCTGTGTTGTTTTATTCTTCTTGCCATCTTTTAATTGATCTTTCCCTTTTCAGTCTTTTCTCGACCATCGTAAGGTTTAGTTCTCGTCTCTCCTACAGCTATTTTCTTTCCACTGTCAACATATGCAGCGAAAAACATCCAGTCGATAGTTCACAAGTTTACCGCAGACACAGTCCTGTAGGCGCATATCACTCGCAGCAGACTTGTTCTGCCCACTCGTATCATGAGCTTTCTGTAGACCGTTATCCTTACCGCGCTACTGCACACTGGTGCCGCGTAGAGGACGATTGACTGCACAACACCGTGAAAGTCCCTCTTCCTTTTGGATTTGAGTACATCACTTTCCCCCATGCAGTTCCACTATTCGCAGTCTTCCGAGCTACCTCCCGCACGTGCTATCTCCATTTTCTATTCTGGTGCAAAGTCAGTGCTGGGTACTTTACGTGTTTCTTGGGTACAAAGTGTGGAACTACAATATGCGGCGACACGACCCCGCATATCGTAACTCTACACTTCTGCTCTTCTTTTTTCTCTTCAGAATGATGGCTTCAGTCTTCTCTGCCGCGAATTTTAGTCCGTATATTTGAGATCTAGCTCATCCCACGCCACTACTAGCACAGCCAGGTCATCCGCGAATGCGAAAGTGGTTGTATCTCCTTCATATCCATAGCTCATAACCCCGTTATATGCCAGGTTTCATAGCGTCAGGCCCAAGACAAATCCTTGAGGGACCCCGGCGGTTACGTCAATGATCGTGCCCTTCTTCACCATAATACTTCTCTTAAACAGATACTTCACTAGCACATTTATCAGGTAACCAGTACATTATCTGTCCTACATTGCCTTCATTATTTCGTTCCACTGCAGCGTATTGGAGTACTCTGAAGCCTTAACGCCAATAATGTCATGATATGAACGATTATGTATTAGTAGCCTTCGATTATCGTTGTCTATTATTGATGACTACTTTTGACAGGACAAAAAGCAGAGATGGGACAGAGCTGGAAGTAGAGTTATATAATGTAGATGCAAAGTGGAGAACATCAAGGACTAGCTAAGACATAGAAGAGTAGAATGGAACGATCATATAAGCCGTATGACAACAAATAGAGTAGTAAAGACGGCAGGAGACGGTTCCCCAATATGAAGACGATCAGTAGGAAGACCACGAAAACGATGGAACGACAACTTACTGAAGGCACATTGAAAAACAAACAGAGTCATGTCTATATAAAAAGAAGAAGGAGAAGACACTTCGATACCCTGCTTTTATACTTTTAACTTAGTATTGATCACAGAAAAAATAAAATGGTTAAACAAATTGTAACAAAAAGGTAGTTGTTAAGACTGAAAAAAATCCTCTGCCCTAATTATAGAAAGAATGGATGAATTATTGGATAGATCTTGGGTAGCCACCATGTAGTTATACTCCTGAATGTTATTTTTTAAATCTAACGTGATCGTTACTGGAAAAGATAGCTAAAAACACTAAAAAAAAACGTACTATGTAACACCTAAAGATGCCTAAAATTCCGTTGAAAATAGCGACATTGGGGCTATATTGTACTTTCTAAGAAACTTTACAAATGGTTTAATGTCCAAAGTAATTTTCTAAGCTCATGCTAGTCAGCAGCTTCTACAAGAGAGCCAAATGAAGGAGTGGCTTTGGGAGACTATTCAAACAATTAGGAAGATTTTCAGTAAACTTTTAAAATATTCACGAAAACGTTAGTTCAAAATTGTGGATCACCTAATTATAATTTGAAAAAATACACTTACCATTAACTCTATTTGATTGGTTTCTAAACTAGTACCACCTTGAGATCTGTCAGTAAGAACCGCCACTTGTATATTTTTTTCTTCATCTTTAACCACTATCTTTGATGTTACTGGATAGTAGTTACTGGCAACTGGTTCCTTGGTAGGATCGTAACTATAATCGCCTCTTTTATCTTTGATTCTTTGAATAGTTTCTCTACCATTAGAATCAGTGTAGAATATATTTTTATTATTGAAATCGGTTACTTCGAAACGGCTTACTATTTCTTTTCCTACGTTATCTTTTCTACAATAAAATAATAATAAATAAAAAAATATGATACAATAGACCGTGTACACTAGAGTAGCGCAAAGCTTTATACTATCCACAAGGAAACTAAATTCCTGTAGCTGGTTGTATATACCATTTTTCAAAGTAAAAACGTTGCACGTCACAATTTATGTAAAATGACGTCACTTATATTTAAAATTTCCAGAACGTCAAGCTAGAGTTCAAATTTTTCTAACACAGGTAATAATACGAAACCTATACGGAACTGTTTGATCTTTCATAGGCGTCAACATGTTATAATAATCAGAAAAATGTAATCATCATTATATTGGGAATTTTAGAATTATATTGATTAAATAACCAAAAACATTTGTTATTATTAATAATATAAATTTTATGAAATAATTCTAAGTCTAATATTTCACAAAATAATAATTTTAATTAAATAGATTAGACAATTGTACGCAACTGATACGGGAATACTTCAAATTTTAATGACAGTTCAGCGTGTGGTAAATTATATATAGTGTTGCCGCTTTTTTAGAGTAACAATTTTGTTTATGTTTTGATTTCTTACACAATTTGGTCATAATATATTATATAATAATAAATTGTATTTATTAATACATATTAAATTTAGATTAATAGCTTTTAAAACTATTTATTGTTGTGTATTGTGATTGTGCTATGCCAAAACAACTGAATAGTCTGTAGAAAGCTGATAAGCTTTCATATAAGATAGATTATTTTAAACAAGAAATAATGGCGTTACGTTTTTACTATTCATGCTCTAAAAGAGGTAAATTTAAAATTTAAAATATATAATTTTGTATTAAAATGTTTTCTTATGTATTTTAGTGTGTTGCAGTAGTCTTAAAACTAAGTGTATTTACTGTTAATACAGTAGTTTGACAAATAGTTCACATTTTAAAAATTCCTTACTTACTAACTATTCTGATGTTTTGGCAACGCTGTGAGGTTCTGAACGTCGTAAATCTTGAATGACGTGCAATCATTTTTATATGAAAAATTCTATATTTTGTATTACAAAAAAATTGTTTAAAAATTTCTTTATAAAAGGTATAATATTAAAAACCCTATCGGGCTACATCACAGAATGTTTTCGGAATTAATATTCCATCATTAGTGCTATCTGGATAGCGCTGATGATGGAATAATCATCTGAATAATCCTTTAAATGTTATTAAATTACCTTTGAGTCACGTTTTTTAACTTTATAAACTATAATGTTTAAGTTAACTAAAACAGAAATAGATAACATGGCAACATAAGACTTCGCTTGAGATTGTTAGTCCTGAGACGAAGTGTCTAGGAGGACTTGTTGATAGCACCGCATAGCAGCAATCAATAAGTCCTCGTAGACACAATTATTATGAAAAAACTTACATATTAATATTTCCAACCAGCCAGTCTAGTTCTATATAATTTTCATTTTTGTACCACCTGATAGCTTGGTAAATATCAGCCCTATCACTAGTCCACTTTTGTATAACTTCTTCAACGAATGTTCCAATATACGTCTTAACTAATGTAACATCGGTAAGTTCTTCAGGTTTATCTTCTGTCGGCCTAAATATATAAGCCCCAGATCTCGCAAGATTGTCATCAGCTGTTCCAATACCAGATTTGTAAATGAAGAAGTTCTGTTTTACTTTTAGAGTGATATCGTTGAGAGTGACGTTATGAAGAAGGTTAGTTTTTTCGTTCAATTTGAAAGTACTCAATTGTGATGGATCTTGATTATTTTTTTCCACTTTTTTGTTTTGTTTTTCAATATGATATATTTTTAAACCCAACGGTTCAACGTTCTTGGCTGCAAATATAAGCTCAAAAGCACTGGGGAGCTCGTTCTTAATTTTAACAAAACTAAAACTGCTAAGAGGTTCAATTAGGTCATATTCTTCTTTACCTAAAAAACTTATTCAATTAGTAAATATGGGACAAATAAATTTTATAAAAACATTTGAAATTTAACTATAATAATTATTCGGGACGACTATGTAATTCTCATTTGTTTTTTGATTCGCGTTCATAAAAATCACTTAACTTAAATCTAACTAAAAACGTTACCATCTGGTCCATTAATGATGTATTCTCCTTCTTCGACTGGCAGCCTGACATAATGAGTAATATTCCATGCTAAAGGATTGTAAACAGCAACAACAAACTTATCGCTTTTTTGAGACGTAGAACATATGCTAACATTAGTAAGGAGACATGAATTAAGGCTCCAATCTAACTTCGTTTTAGCTTCCAGAAGTTCACTGCAACAAAACGAAACTATTAGCAATAACCCACATATCATTTCTTGCTGAGAATTTACTTTAAAACAGATTAACAAGTTATTTGATTTACTGAATAACTATTGAGTTAGCAATGGACAGGATCATCCATATGAGATTTAGGTTCCAACAAAAATAAAGTTTTTATATATCATAGTTTATTACCAGGTAAAAAGTCGGAATAGATTAACACTAGTCTGGGTTCTAAGACAAGAAGGCTAAGCAGAGAATGAGAAGGCTGATAAACTATACCGACAAGGCACTTTTGCACTGATAGTTGTCCCGGAGCCCTGCTTTGCTATTGCGAGCATACACAAAAGAGCTCTTCTTCTTCTTTAAGTACCGTCTCCTCTAAGGAGGTTGGTAATCATCACAGCTATTTTCACTTTTGAGATTGCAGCTCTGAACAAGTCGACGGAACTGCAATTATACCACTTTCTCAGATTGTTGAGCCAGGAGATGCGTCTTCTTCCAATACTTCGTTTTCGCTGTATTTTTCCCTGAATTATGGTTTGTAGCAACACATATTTATCCCCTCTCATAACGTGGCCGAGATATTGTAACTTTCTTATCTTTCATCTTTCATCTTTGCTTTTTCATCTTTCTGATGACCTCAACATTTG
The DNA here is from genome assembly GCF_040954645.1 of Diabrotica undecimpunctata. NCBI lineage: Eukaryota > Metazoa > Arthropoda > Insecta > Coleoptera > Chrysomelidae > Diabrotica > Diabrotica undecimpunctata. Next base: position 16,860,907 of record NC_092811.1, on the reverse strand, counting down.
TTATTCGGTCTACAAAACTTATTTTTAATATTCTTCGGTAGGTCCACATCTCGAATGCTTTAAGTCGATCGCTCATCTCTTTCTTTAAGGTCCAGGCCTCCATCCCATACAGCAGCACCGAAAACACATATGAACGTAATATTCTTATTTTGAGTTGCAAACTAAGGTCTCTACTGCATAATACTTTTCTCATCTTATTAAATGTCCAAGCTTATCCAATTCTCATTTTTATTTCTTCTGTATACTCGTTATTTTCATTAATAATTGTACCAAGATATCTGTATTTTTTTACTTTTTCTATTAGAACCCCTCTTATGTTTAAAATGTCTTGTTGTTGTGTTTTGGAAATTGTCATAAATTTTGTTTTATTAGCATTAAGCGTTAGTCCGCTTTCCTCACTAGCATTTACTACATTACCTAAAAGTGTCTGTAGATCTTGTATATTCTCTGCAATTAGTATAGTATCATCGGCATATCTGATATTGTTGATGGGTCTGCCGTTGACTTTTATTCTAATTGTTACATTTTCCAGTGATTTTTTAATTATTTCTTCCGAATATAGATTGAACAATAAGGGAGAGAGTATGCAACCTTGCCTTACGCCTCTTTTTATCTCTACTTCCTCCGAAAGTTCTTTGCCTACTCTGACTTTTGCTGTTTGGTTAAATTAGAGATGAGTTATTATTCTTAAGTCTTTTTTGTCAATGTGTTTATCTTTAAGTAACTGTATAAGACGGTTGTGTCGGACCTTGTCGAACGCCTTATTGTAATCAATAAAACAAACATAGAGTGGTTGGTTTACATCCATACATCTTTGCATGAGGACGTTAAATCCAAATATCCAAATAATGCCTCTCGTGTACCCATGGCATTCTTAAATCCAAATTGAGTTTCAGTGATGTCTTCTTCCACTTTTCTGAAAATTATTAAATGAATAATTTTTAAGAATATTTTTAGTGTGTGACTCATTAGACTAATTATACGGTGGTCATTACATTCCCTTACATTAGGTTTTTGTGGTAATGTAATAAATGTTTATTTGAGCCAATCTCTCGGAATAATACCCGTATTATATATAGTAATATATAAGTCTATTAATACATTGATCTGATCTTTTGATATTAATTTAATTATTTCAGTTGGAATTGTGTCAGGCCCCGCAGTTTTATTAGATTTTGCCAGATTTATTGCATGTATTATTTCATCCTTAGTTATATTTGGACCTATATCATGTTCCTCGCAATCGTTCATGCTATCTTGTTGTGTCCTGTCATCCTCAAACAATTCTTGGACGTATTCTCTCCATTTGTTTAGTTTGCCTTTGATATCAGATATTATTTTACCATTCGTATTAACCAGGGTTTTACTATTGTTGGACCGTCTTATACCTGCTAATTCTTTAATTTTTTTGTGCAATTCAAAACTGTCATGATTTCTCTGGAGTTCTTCTATCTCTAAACATTTGTTGTTGTACCACTTCTCTTTAGCTGCCCGTATTTTTATCCTGATCTCCTTGTGTGTGGCTTTGCATTCGTTTACATTTTTGTTTTTGTATGACCTTCTTTTGTCCATTAGTTGCCGGATCTCATCTGTCATCCATGGAGCTTCATCGATTTTGAGACTACTCAGCGTATCTTTAATTGGCGTCATTAATGTGTTCTTAAATGTTTCCCATTTTTCGTTGGAATCTTCATTATCATTGATTATTGTTTTGCTTAACTCTTCGTTAATTTTCAACGTTAGTTTTCCTTTTATATTTGGGTTTTTAGCAGAGTGCTTATTTGTTGTGTCTTTTGTTAATTTTTTATTTTCATTAAATGGATTTAGAATTTTACGATTACTGTATTGTGGTCTGATGACACATCTGTTCCTGGATATGTCTTTGCCGGTTTGATGGAGTTACGGTATCTCTTATTGATAAGGATATAATCTATCTGGTTTCTGATAATTTTTTCTTTGCTATCCATAGGTGATTTCCATGTATATAATCTACGTGGTGGTAACTGAAAGAATGTATTTGTCGCTATCATTTCAAACTCCTGACAAAATTCCGTCAGTCTTTCCCCTCTTTCGTTTCTTATTCCTAGTCTGAATTCACCAATAATGTCTTGGAATTTACCTTTTCCTAATTTGGCATTAAAATCCCCCATTGTTATTTTTATCTCTATTATTGGTGCTGTCTAGTGCTTTTTTAATGTCATTGTAGAACTCTTCTATTTCATTTTCATCTTTATCTGCAGTGGGGACGTACAAAAGAGCAGTCACTGATAAATGGTGAAGCAATGCATCACAACAAAGACAGGTTAAAGAGGTCATTAAGGGACATTTAACCAAATTAACAACCAACTTACTGATCTACAATCGAAAGACTTTCAGGGTCATAGTAAGGCTGCTGACTGAACAATGTAGGTTCAATAAGTATTACGAGCCTGACAGAAGAGGATACTTATCGGTTACCCTTGTGCACGTCTTATGTCAGTTTAAAGACCTTAAAAGACTACGGTATTTGAAACTCGGTAAAGAAAAACCACAAGCATGTCTATATAAAAGTATCAAGGGTGTGGAAGAACATTAAGAGGAAAGAATGGTTAGGTGTTATACACTTATACCGCGTGTAAAGTCAGAAGCTAAAAAATAAACTCCTTAAAAAGATAGAGGTCTTTGAAATATTACTCTACAATGCCATGTTCTTTAAGTGGTCTAGATGTATAGAGTCACAAATGAGGGAGAGTGTAGGAATAACTGAATGTTGAACGTGAAACTATATTTACTCTAAAGACAAGAAAACTTGAGTTCCTGGTTCTAGAGGCATAAGATATGAGTTTCTTAAGATAATAATGCAAGGAAAGATAGCTGGACGAAGACCCGTGGGAAGTAAAAGAATTTCTTAGCTGCAAAACCTTCGTGAATCGTTCGGAATTAGATCGGTCGAATTATTTCGTGCAGCAGTTTTGAAAGTGCAAATAGCCGTGTTGTTTAGCAACCTCTATAGGGGATGATGCAAAAAGAAGAAGCATTTCTGCTTACTGTGTATTTTGATCTAGATATGCCTTAGATATTAAAGAGAAGTGAAATTTTTTGTACACTTGAATTTAATATTTTACAATTTACAGAACAAAACAAACAAAAATAATAGAGATAAAGAAAATCGGTGGAAAGTTTACAAACCTTATTATGTCAGTAACTGGTTCTTCTGCCTTTATAATGGCCGCTGTTAACGTTCTTACATAATCACTAGTGACGTGTGTTTTCTGTGTACCAGTTATGGCGTTATGATGTTGCAATGTGCCCATGGCTTGATTAAGATCAGTTAACTTTTCGTCATGACTACTATTAGAACTTAAAGCATACATTTGTTTTGTAGCCTAAAATAAATCAATAGTTTTTATAAAACCAGTATCGACCAGTATCAATAAAAATACATATATACATAGCAAGTGATAAATTCTTTATATGACTGTCATTTGAAGATTATTTAAATGAATTTTCCAAAGCTTATTCCACAGAGCTCAGTCTTAAGTCTCTATCTTTTCGAAATTTGTACTGTACAATAGCACAACTCGTGTCATGAGCTTCCTGTAGGCCGTTATCTCTACCGCCCCACTCCAGACTGGTGCCGCTAGAGGACGATCGACTGCCCAACATCGTGTAAGGCCCTTTTTTGGGATTTAGGTCCCCCAATATTTGGAATTACCCTTTCCATTGCACTTGCATTATTCGCAGCCTCCCTATTGTACCTAGACTACATACTAGGCCTTTTATACCTAGGCTATATACTGAGAAATAATAAGTACCAAAATAGCAACTAATAGTAACCGGAAAGATAAAGGGAAAGAGAGGAATATAAGGTAAAAGAAACATCCGACAATGAACACAACTAAATTCTTATTAGCTAATAAAAACAGCTAAAGAGGGGCTGTAATTGTAGTAGCCAAACTCTAGAACACTTGCGATTGAGAACTACTACAGTTCTGTCACACTTGCACATGAACTCCTACGCTGAAAAATTTATATGATTGGTACGCTACGTGCAAACCGCAAATATAATTCCAAAAACGTCATTTCCAAAAAATTAGAAGTAGGCAAACATGTAGCTGAACAAAGTAATTCGAGCATCGTTATTAAGAAGTGAAGGGACAAGCGAGATGTGCTGACGAAATGATCACAATGTAAAAGGCACGCGGTGATGTTGTAAAGCTAAAGAATGTCATCGAATATAATAAATATAAAAGCTTCATTAATATATCAGATCAAATGAAAAGCTACAATTCGCCATTACGTAAAGGAATAAAATGGTACAGAAAATTATCGATAAAGCTCCTAACTGACACAACATGACGATTACCAAATTCAAGGAAGAGGCAACTCGGGGCCTATTAGGAGATTTTATTGTCACACCAGTCAGTATGAAAAATAGTCACACACTCAGCGATACTTCGTGCAGGCAGAAGACGAGGTACAACGTGTTACCCAAAAATGGTAGAAGAGGAAGGAAGGCAAGTAACACAGAGGAAAACATCCAACACCTCATTGACATGTGATGGTTGTAAACAATTCTATTGCCTTGTATTATTATTACTTATTTTTTTTTGTCTTTATAGAGGGGGTCTGGAATCGTCAAAAGACATCTCAGTCCAGGACGCCGCCTGACTGACCTTAGTGCAGGATTCGTTTTTCGTAGAACGAATAGTTCTACTCCCGGTGATAGTTCCCGAGGTACTTTAAAATGCCCTCTCGTCGCAAAGTCTACGTCGAACGCCTACCTGCTAAACTAGACCCTTCTCTGTCATACAGCGATCCGGAAGTAGAATGGCCGCTGTAAGGCCGGCATAACTTCTGAAGCACTACCTTTATTCATTCATTCTCCATACATCCACACTCTATTCATCAGCAAGGAGGCTCCTTGTCTCGTTCCAGGTAGGGCGTAGAAGACCTTTATCGCTCCTAGTACGGCATCATTCCCGGCCTCTCATGGTACTTGACCTATTAATATTGAAAAGAACCTACACCCAGAAACCTTACATTAAGATAAATGTGGCTATCGGTATCCAGAAAGGTAGACTAAAGAAGTTTGTTTAGATTGATCGATCATTAGACTGTAACAGTTAGGTCTTTAAAAATAAATCTATTCTGTAGATATTAGGTAATAAAAACGTATCCAACCCTAATGCTTACCTGCAGTATATTATGTCCAACTCTTTCAAACCTCTTTAAAGTAGGTCTTGAACTGAAATATCCCGTCCAGAAGGAATGTTCGTCAGTACTGTATGGAAAAAAATCATCTGTTTTCAATGTTAGGTTAATTTTACTGTCATGTATACTCTTTAAATAACAAGATGGGGTAGAATAAATCAAATTATATTTCTTGTGGTTCTTGAAACCTCTAAAAGAGTATAAAATATTAAGTTTTATGATATAGTACAGAAAATGTAATTACTCTAATAGTTATAATAACTCTTATGAACAAGTTTTAGAACGAGACAACTTTAAAAAACATCCACCTGAAGACCAAGTTTATAAATAATTAGTTTATTTTCGAAAACAATGCTTGTAAAATAAACAGGTTTCCCTGTTTTCCTGTTTATCGACACGATATTATTAATTAAAAATAGTCAACCAAACGAATAGAAATATCGACCAGTTTTTTTTAAGCTTTTGTCTGAATTTCTTTCAAATATTCAAAGTAGTTTACCATGCAGCCTATTTCATTTAATTTCTGGAACCCTTTTTTGTTTTTGTCTTGGTTTTATGTAATTTTAGTAGGCTACAGGATGTATCCCTACTTTTTAACTTTTTAAAAGACAAGTAATATCTTTTTTTATGTAATTTTATTTTATATGCGCTTTTCTCTGGAACGTATCCACCGCACAAAACGAGGCCTTACTGTATATATATATATATATATATATATATATATATATATATATATATATATATATATATATATATATATGAATCGCTAACTGCAGAAAGGCATCATGTCCAATATCTACGAGTTTTGTGTATTTTATTAAAATTGTTTCCAGTAGTTTGCAACGTTTACAACAAAAAGGAAAAACGTCCGTATATTTGTATTGGCATGGCAACGCTTAATATCCTATTTACTGCAGAAAGTAAACTAGTCCAGGACAAGTTCTCTTTCTGCGGTAAACAGTTGCGGCGCTAGAACTGCGTGGCAAATATTCGAACTATCCTCACAGCCGAGTTTAGTCAGACAATATTGTGCTTTGTTTATTGATCATCGTTGTCGTCTTTCTTCATCTTCAAGTGCCCTGTCCGTTGCGAACGTTGGCTATTAACATGGCAATTCTGATCTTGTTTGCGGCGCTTCTGAATAGTTCGACCGATGTGAGCCCGAACCACTTCCTCAGATTTTGGAGCCACGAGTGTCTTCTCCTGCCTGGCCCTCGCTTACTGTCTATTTTTCCCTGGACAATCAATTGCAGTAGACGGTACTTATCGTGTCTCAATATGTGGCCTTGATATTCAAGCTTTCTTTGTTTAATTGTATTCACGATTTCTTTCTCCTTTCCGATTCTTTGAATTACCTCTATGTTGGTGACATGTTCGGTCCAGGATATACGAAGAATGCGTCGGTACACCCACATTTTGAATGCTTCTAGTTTTCTCGTGAGCGTCTCCGTCAGCGTCCAGGCCTCCACACCATACAGTAAGATCGGAAAAATGTAGCATTTAACTAGACGTAGTTTTAGGGGAAGAGACAAATCCCTGCTTATGAGGAGCTTTTTCATATTGCTAAATGCTGCTCTAGCTCGTTCTATTCTCGCCTTAATTTCTGTGGCCTGTTCCCATTTGCATTTACGTTGGTGCCAAGGTACACATAAGATTCTACATGGTCAATTAGTATGTTACTTATCCGTAACTGTCGAGCAGGCTGTTGCTTCCTGCTTATCAGCATCCACTTTGTCTTCTTGAAGTTGAGGCTCAGGCCGTATTCCTCACTAACTGAATAAACTCTTTCCATTACCTGCTGTAATTCGTCTATGGTACTGGCAAGGATCACCGTGTCGTCGGCATATCTTATATTGTTCGTTAACTCGCCGTTTATTTTTATGCCCTCATTTGCATTTTCCATACATTTGTTAAATATTTCTTCGGAATAAATATTGAATAGGAGTGGGGATAATATACACCCCTGACGGACACCTCTTTTGATCTGCACACTTTCAGTGAGTTCGTTGCCAATTTTTGCTCTTGCTGTTTGACCCCAGTATAGGTTTGCCACAATTCGAATGTCCCTGTCGTCAATACCTGTCTTTCGCAGAATATCTATCAATTGTTCATGATTGACATTGTCAAATGCTTTTCTAAAATCCACAGAGCACAAATACACGTCCTTATCATCGTCTCTACACCGCTGTATAAGCACTTGGAGAGCGAAAATTGCTTCTCTAGTTCCAAGTGCTTTTCGAAAGCCAAACTGCGATCTATCAATATTTGACTTACATTTATCATATATTCTTCTATGAATGATCTTAGTGAACGCTTTAGTGACATAATTGATCAAGCTTATAAGCCGGTAGTCATCACAGATCTGGGCATTTGGTTTCTTCGGGATTGTAATAAATCTTGACTGCAGCCAGTTCTCCGGGATTTTACTGCTATTATATATGTTGTTAAAAAGTTCATCTAGATTATCAAGGAACTGTTTGTTTGATTTACATAGGATCTTTAATATTTCGCAGGGTACATTGTCCGGACCTGCTGACTTATTGTTTTTTAGTGCTGCAATGGCATCTTCTATCTCCGATTTAAGGATTGAAGGTCCTGTTTCTCCTTCTCCATATAGGTGATCATTAGTCCTGTCAGATGCAAATAATTTTTCTATGTATGATTTCCATGTTTCTAAGATCGTTGATGGCTCCGAGATAAGATTTCCATCGCCATCTTTTATGCTGTTGGGTGACTTATTGAATTTCCTCTTGTTTGTCATTGATTTTATTTTTTTGTGCATATTGTAACTGTCGTATTTTCGTTCGTATTGTTCTATTTCCCTGCATTCGTTGGAAAACCATTTTTCTTTGGCTTCTCGAATTTTCGTTATTATGATTTTGTGGATCTGCTGGTATTTTTCTGCATTTTTATTCTTGAATTTACGTCTTTACTGTGGTTAATAATTCGATTAGAATGAGTGGTTCAGATAAGGAATGGCGTTTAAACAAGAAAAAAAAAGGTTTTACGAATGATGACAAATATAAAAGAAACAACATAAAGAAGTCTAAAGCGGCTGGACAAAAACACGCAAAACTGTACCAGCTAAAAACCAGGCTCAAATTTTTGCAGGTAAATATCGTCCTATTCTTTCTATTCTATATTATTTTTGTTAATTTTTACATTTTGGTGGTTTAAATACCATTTTACTGATAATTTAATCTTGTATGTATTTCGAAGTAATATTAGGCTATTAAAACCTAACCTCAAAAGTCATTTACTTATCTCCAATATCTTTTTCACTGAATTACTGTTACAATAAAGTCTTTTGTTGTTTCAGTTGCAAATCCAATTGCCTTGGAGTTTTCACTGAAAAAATATGATTGAAACATCCGCCAAACTACATAACATGACAACCAAAACGGAACAGGACATTTACATCCAATCTGTTATGAAAATTAGTCAGATTGCAAGGCAAAGACCCAGGTCTAGTTCGCCAACCGCGAAACCCAAGGCTTTCAGTGTGATTTATTATGTAGTACACAATGGAAAACGTACAAAAGTATGTAAAAATAGATTTATGAAAACCTATGGATACACTGAAAAGCAGTGTTACCGTTTATCCCATCTATTGCAACTGAATGAAACACCAACTGACAACAGAGGAAAAAACCTTTTAGAAAATGCAATATCTGGGACCCTACTGTCTAAATTAGGGCTCCATGTAGAATCATTCCCACCAAAGTACATCACTATACAGGAAAAGAAAGAAAGTATTTTTCAGATAATACGAATTTAAAAATCATGTACGATATGTTCATTAAAAAAGAACATAGTTTCCTTATTTCAACATTAGGAACTGAGAAAAGGCTCTCCTACAAGTTTTTTTGGACGTATTTCAAGGAAAACTACCCTTCTATTGGCTTTGCGCAACCAGTTAAAGATGCATGTGTTACATGTGAGGAACTAAATTTAAAAATAAAAAGTCCTGTTTTGAATGAGAATGCAAAGCGAAAAGTTGTCGCTGAGCTCACAGTACACAAGCGTAAATCTAAAAAGTTCTATGCATCACTAAAAGAAGTGACCGCTCATTGTGTAAGTAAGCCTGAAGAAAATGTTGCCATCTGCATAGATTTGATGTCCAACATATCTCTATCTTGTATTTCTGTCCAAGATACCTATTATCTTAGACAGCTCACTGTAAACGTCTTTGGTGTGCATAATCTCGCGACACGGGAATGTACAATTTTTATCTATCATGAAGGTGAAGGGAGTAAAGGCTCAAATGAAGTTTGTAGTATATTAGATTGTTACATAAAAAACAAAATTGACAGTAATGTAAAAAACCTTTATCTGTTTCGGGACAACTGCGCAGGACAAAATAAAAATAATACTGTGATTCGCATGATGATGTACTTGTGTGAGATAAAAAAGTTTAATGAAGTCAAACTAACCTTTCCTGTTAGGAGCCACTCTTTTATGTCAAATGACAGAGATTTTGGCATCACCAGAAGAAAGTTAAAGCAAGAAGAATTAATTTTACTATTAATGGGGTTGAAGAGCTTATAATGAAATGATCAAAAATTGACGGCAAATTTTCTGTTATTAAAATGACTGCTGATGATTTAATTGACTTCAGTTGATGGTGGCCCAAGTTTTATAAAAAAACCTGCTCAAATGATGATTCGTATGGCAAAAATGTCCCAAGAAACCAAAAAAGGGCTTTTGCAATATCAGAATACAGGGAAATGACTTTTTCATCAAAGAATCCTAACACGGTTTAATGTAAGGTGAACATCGGCGGCTTCATAATGGATGAATTCAAACTACGGAATGCAGTACAGACAATTCAGGCTCCTACTAGAAGAGTATATTCAACTTTACTTCCAATTAACAACAAGAAAATGGAAGACATGAAGAAAACATTGGTATACATCCCGAAAGAAAAAATGAATTTTTGGAATCCGATTTTGTCATTGCCAATTACACCGGCATTTACAGAAGAAAACTAAAAACTTGAACTGAAATTTACTTCAAAGTTTTAATTTATGATTTAATTGCTTTATTTCATGTATAGGAAATTGTTTTGTTTCATTAAAATTAATTATCATAAAATATTCTGTTTGTATATTGATTGTTTTCCTTGGAACTTCTTAAAGTTTCTTGTTAACGGCAGAAAGAGAATATGTCCTTAACACAAAAAAATGGGTGTGGCAGTCCAGCGGGACTGCCGGTGGAAGTTACACTTCTATACACGCATTCGCCGTTACAAATTTATTTATTTATTTATTTATTAAATGGGAGTCAATCTGCACAATCATTATATATGTAATTTTATAGGTAAGACATAGCAGAAAGAGAAACAGAATTAATAACAACTTACTAACAATGAAGGATTGAATCAATATTTTGATGAAAATGTATATTTTTATTTTCATATATGTATGAAAGGAGTTGAATGCAAAATTTTTTTACACATACTCTGCAGTAAAATTCATTGTTTATTTTGTTATTAATATAATAATACAGTACAAATTAAACTGCAATATTCATAAGTATTTAAAAATGACAATAATATACATAAAAAAATACACTACAATACAGTGCAACATAATTCCATATATAATAATACAATACAAATTAAAATGCAATATCCATAAGTATTTAAAAATGACAATAATGTAATAACATTAATAAAAAAGTCCTCCCCCACTGGGAATCGAACCCCGGTCTCCCGCGTGACGGGCGGGGATACTGACTACTACACTACCGAGGACATAACACAAATGTATTTCAAAATTGACAGTTCTGGATCATACAGTGATTTATTGAGATTATTATTTTGAAATACAAAAGAATAATATAATTATGAACATTTAATAAATAATACAAAACATATCACATAAATAATAATATTAATAAATATTTTATTATATGTATAATATTATATGTTATATCTTTATATAATATGTATAATATTAAATTATATATACAAAAGGAACATTTTTATATTCGAGAGAGGAAGAGAGAGAGAAAATATATCTTCTCTCTCTCTCTTACTCATTATCTTACATATGTACAGTCGATCCGCCGGATCTTTGCACATCGTCATCATTCTTATTATAGGAAATAAATCAAAACATGTGAGTCAAACGTATGTCGGCTATAAGAATTATTATAAAAATTAGAAAATGGCTAATATTACAATTGGCGTTTTTATACTTCTCTTTTATTTCATTTATTGCATTTAGAAAACTGGATACGTATACATTTATGAACGTGATTTTTCAATTTTTGGAAACCTATAGGTTGTCCAATAACATCTACAGTAAATAAATATTTAAACCATAGTAATAAGAAATTAAAGTATTTTTATTGAATATAAGCAAATATATGGTACTGACATATCGTCAGATGATGTTCCTGTTGTTGGTAAATATCGGTTTAGATTTAAGAAGGTTACAAAAAAGAATAGTAACAAAAATGTGATATGAGAAGACTAAAATGTGAGTAAACAAAAGAGACGTTTTTAAAGATTAGATAAGAACATCTAATAGAAAAAAGAGAAAAAGAACAGTCAAATGAATGACAAGATACTGCAACTCATGGAAAAAAGAAAAAAATCAAAGAACAACACAAGAATGTACAACAATATTCACAGACAAATAAGAACACAAATACGAAAGGCCCAAGAAAATTGGTTAAAATCACAGTGTGAAGAAATATATTTATTGAAAGAAAAACACGATACGTTTAAAATGCATAAACAAGCAGCTGGTCTTTAGAAATTAAATACAGCTAACAAACTGCGAGATCAACAGAGAAACATCATCACAGATAAAAATCAAGAAATTTGCATATGGACCAAGTTTATCAAAGAACTCTGATGATAGTAGATCCCAACAACCTCCATCCCACATATGTAATGACCACTTACAAATCACATCAAATGAAGTGGAAAAGGCAATATTACAACCAAAAGATGGCAAAGCTCCTGGAACTGACAATGCACATGCTGATCATAAAACTATTTAACACCAACGGTACTCAACTCCTAATAAAAATATTTAATGAACCAAGAACATGGCTGAAGTCACGCCGACGTTTATTGCTGTACCAAAGAAAACAAAATCCGTATCCTGCAGTGATTTGCCGACCATCAGCTTAATGAACCATCTTTTATAGATATTTCTAAAAATCATACATCAAAGAATATATAGACTGTGCGAAGAAAAATTCAGCCGTAGTACAAAGTTTAGTTTTCGGAATGCAGTGGGTACTAGAGAGGCTCTCTTTAGCATAAAAAGGCTATTTCAACGATGTAGAGATGTGAACTGCAAGACATATGCATGCTTCATTGATTACCATAAAGCATTCAGGTTAATGAACAGAAAGAGTAAAAATTGGGACCATTCCTTAGAAATTAAATGTAGGATAGAGAAAGCCAAATCTACATTTCAAAAATGGCTAAGCTATTCAAATGTCATGATTTATTCACACCCATAAAAATCAGGTTACTACCATGTTATATCTTTCGTATACTATTGTACGGAGTTGAGTCGTGGACTTTCACAGACACTACCTGCAGGAACATTGAGGCTTTCGAAATGTGGCTTTATCGTCGAATCCTGAAGATATCTTATACCGGTCACGTTACTAATCAGGACGTTTTATTAAGAATGGAAAAAGAAAAACAGCTGATAACCACAATAAAAACAGCCAAAATAGAATACCTTGGTCACATCATTAGCAACAACGAAATATATGAAAAGTAGATGGAAAACGAGGCTCAGGAAGGCGAAGGATTTCCTGGCTGAAGAATCTATGTATGTGGTTCAACACAACAAATATTTTCAGACCAGCAGTGTGCAAAGTACAAATTGTCATGATAGTCGCCAATATCCGAAACGGGTAGACACTACAAGAAGATCTAAAAAACTGAATATAAATCTACTCCAGTGCTCCATCATCTTGATAATTTTGTTTATTCAGTGTTAAATATGGTTTTCAGACTTAAGTAATCACTTTGTTTTAAAAAATGGTCATACAAAAATTAACACAACGAACTTCAAATAAAGAAATCTATGCATAATAAATTAAAAAATAGAAAACTTGAGCTGGGTAAAAAAGAATTTATTATAACAATAATATAATTTAAATATTTATTGAAGCCTCATACACTATACAGCCATGTAGCCAATCATAAATTTAAGAATTCTTCACTGTCAGAATCTGAGCCACTCATATTACCAGTGTCTATTATGATTGGTTTAATGTTAGTGTCAACCATATTTTTTTCTCGGATATACCCCTTTGTAATAATTTCATGAGTATGTTTCACACATTTTTCCCAAATTTCTGTGTTACATTGGTTTAGTGCCTCTTTCCACATATTTATAACAGCATTATCAGAATGTCCATCTCTACCAAGATTCTTATTGTAATATGACTTGCAGTTTGCCCAAATTAATTCAATAGCGTTGAATTCACAGTGATAAGGAGGTAGTCTCAACACTTCATGGCCGTGTTCTTTTAGTAGTTCATGCTAACAGATGTTTTGCCAATAAATGCAACTTCTTTATCCCTTAATTCATTACTTATACTTTGCAGAGTAACATGTTTCTCTAAAAAAAAAGAACAGATAAGTACAGAATAAACCACACTGTTATAACTAGTTCAATGAAAAAGAAGTAATACTTTGATTTTATAAAACTATAAATTATTTCAAATTAAAAAACTCACAAGAAAATTGACTTAATATCCATTAATGTATTCAGCAGAAATTTTCTTAAACTACTCTCAACAATCTTTTTTACAACATACATTTATATAAAGTATTGATTAAAAAGTACCTTCTGGTTATCATGGTACATGATACCATTATCTTATGGTATATCAAATTCAGATTGAAGAAATTTTTAACTACTTACTTTGTTGGTACATGTCGTATACTGTATTACGCACTGCCATTTTTGATCCCTCAGACAGATCAGTTGTTTTGTTTTTCGGACGAGGTCCACTTTTGCCTGGCTTTGAAAGAATGTGATTATTTTCTTTCCTTTTAATAATTGTACATACTGTTCGTCGTTATATTTTTAATGCAGCAGCTACTCTCTTAAATAAAGTATTGTTTAATGATTTTCATAAACGAACATACATTTCAATATGTTACCTGTTGAACAGACGAAAATGGCTCCAAAGGCCCTCCATTTACTTTTTCTAATTCGAAATACTCCAACACATTCAACACAAGTTGCTAAGCTTGAGAAGTTAAAGGCTTGCCAGGCATACTCTAAAAATAAAAACCTTTAAAAATATTTCATATTGTCCGTTGACGTAGTTTTAGCTATATTTAAATAATTAATGTCAATTTAGAGGTTAAAAAAATTTATTATTCGTTATTAGCTAATACATGAATTCTTACCTTAATAAATTGAACACGAAGGTAAGGGTTAGTCGTTATAACAACTGTTTGTTAAAAATATGTATATTTAAAGTATGAAAAAGGATTGATTATTTAAATCAAACGAAAATAATTTATAAAAATATTACACTCTGTCAAAACAAAATTTCCAATTGTCATGTCAATTGTCAGTAGACGAATCAATCAGCGATCATTGTTCTATGGCTGTCTTTGTTCAATGCATGGTGTTGTGTATGGACAGGCGGTTTAAGTTAATAGTTTTAGTTTCTGTGAGTAGGAAAGAGACGTAACATAAAAAATAATTCGTGAATAATGTCATACTTGTGCAAAGATCCGGCGGACCGACTGTAATGGTTTCACAGATTCACTCCCATACAAATTTCCAACGTGGAGCGCGCGTATAGAAGTATAACTTCAAAAATCTCTACCCTCTCCTCTTAAAATATTTAATTATGTTATAAGTATATAGTAGTCCAGAATGCCTAATCACATAAACCTTAAATTTGTTTTATATTTCTGAAACCTTTTTATTTATTTACAACTTCTAATATTTGTCGGTAGTTTTTTTTATTTCTGTCTCTTGTAATCTAAATTTTTTATTTTTTTCTTTGGATAGTTTTTTCAAAAAGTAGTAGCATAAACTTGAACGATATTTATTTTTTATTGAGAGGATCTTAATGTTATAGTGCTAACATATAGCAAAGACTGGAAATATACTATTGTGGACCTAATAACCTACAGTCAATTACAAATAGAGATAGACAGATTTCAGCTTATAAATATAATTACAAAAAATGCGAACTTACTTTATTAGCCGATCAATATTATCAAATATATAATTTGCTTGTTGATAATGAAAGTCTCCACCCATAGTAACCAAAATATTTCTATTGTCTTCAGAATATAACTTAACATATTCATCCAAAGCAGCTGAGAAACGATTAACCTTAAATCAGATATAAATAAGTAAAAAATCGAGGAATAAATGACAAATGATATAACAAAACACATTATACAATTTTTTCTTCTTCCTCTTTATAAGCAATTCTGCTTGTTCATTGGCGAAGTAATACCTCTATGGAAGGTTGTCACTCCATATTTTGCGCTGTAGTCCGATACTTCTTCTGCCGATTGGTGACTTATGCTACTTTGACGCTCCGTTCAGCTCGCGGAGATAAGAATACGGCCAAGGCGAGAAGGCACTGCCCGTCGTAAGAGGCGACTTATGGGTAGGAATCGAGAGGTGGAGAGCCGTCGCTTGAAGTGTCGGGTTTGTAGAAACACACACGGACGTTTAGGCATCACGGTCACCGGTCTACACTCCTAGTATCCGAGACGAGACTCTCGGGGACCACTCTACTCTCATTCCAAGAGAACCAGGCGAGGTTGAACGAGCTGGGCCCGTACACACCTCTTTTGGCACGTACCCGCCAGGAGATTTAAGAGTGGTAGAGGAGAGATCCTCGGCGGCGACCTGTCTAAGTGCGAGGTGGAAATTCCTCTGCCTACGTCACCTATCCGCCTGTGGGAGGGGATAACGGGTAGGTGAGGTAATCGCAACAGAGGTACTACGGGGAAGGTGAAGCCCCACGAAAACGTGCCTGGCGTACGTGGCGTGGAACCTTCATTTTGGTATCGGACTCGTAGGGGCAGTGGAGGCGCTAACGGTCGTATAGCCGAAAGGCCAGGTAGACTAGGGTCCTGCCAAATTTTATTTAGAGGGCACAAAGCATTGCAATGCTATTTTGATGACACGGGTCTCCTCCATTCTGTTTATTTGGTTATTCAGTCCTTTTTTTGTGTCCCTTAATTTATACACTGTACGTTATATTTTCTTTTAATGTCTTCACTTTTCTTATGATCCTTCAGCGTATTTTATGTAATTCTTCTCAGTACTCTCATCTCTGTCGTTTCCAGTAGCCTTTGCGTTGTGGCTGTCGGGTCTTGTTTCTAAGGTGTCATTATCGGTATGATACTGGCTTTATAAATTCTTGAGTTCATCTTAGTGTTAATATGTCTGTTTCGCCATATAGTGTTATTAAGGCATCCTGCCAGTCTATTTGCTTTCTGTACATGATCTTTTACTTCTTTGTCCAGGTCTCCATAGCTAGACAATGTAATTCCCAGGTAGTTCATTTCCAATACTTGTTCAATACTGATGCCATCAATTTCTATTTTACATCTGGTTGGTTCTTTGCTGACTACTATTGTTTTATTTTTCTAAGATGAGATTGTCATATTAAATTCTTTTGCTCTTATGTTAAATCTGTCGACCAGTCTTTGCAGACTATCTTCATCTTAGGCTATCAACATGATTTATTTTTAATCATTATGTTCTTTTCTCTTTCTATGCTGATTTGGATTTTGCTCGTATCATTCTGTGGTTACTACTTGTGGTGAACTTGTTGAGTACTGTTACATCTTTAATTATTTATTTTTTGTCACTTATGATGTAGTGAGTTTCGTTCCTTATTCTACCGTTTGGACTTTCCCAGGTCCATCTTCTGTGCATATTTTTGTGAAAGAAGCTGTTCATGTTGTTGGTCATTTCTTCCTGGATAACTGAATTTGGTTTCTGGTTTTGGTTTCAAAGGATGTTTCTAGCTCTGCTTCTTCCAACTGATGTAGTTTCAGGGCCAATCTGATAGAATATACGCCCTGATTTCAGTGTTTTCAAAGTTTCACCTCTTTTTCTAACTTCGCTGATACCTATAACATCCCATTTAATTTTATTCATTCCAGTTTCTATTTCTATAAATCTCTCCTCGGACAGTAGACGTTTAGCATTATATGTACTAACATAAAGAGTTATGGGGTTTTTGGGTTTCCGAAAAATTCGTTTTTTGCCCCCCTCCCCTTGGAATCCGCACGCATCCTACTCACCTGGAATAAATCTGTATGTGTTTTAAAATCTGACATCGCGGTTTTAAGGGGTATATTAGCATTAAAACACCACGCCCGCCAGACGGGTTAGTGAGTGTTCGCAGTATCACAGCCGGTTAAATCAACTTGATTACCGCCTGCGACTTTGTGGTACCACACCTGTCAGGAATTGTATTCCTCAGCCACGGGCCACTAACGACACAGCTGCTGACCTGTGTCATGTCTTCAGTTGATCCGTGGGTACTTATTTGGCTAAGCCTTATTCGTACCTGTCCTGCATATCTACAGGACAGGTGTCGGGGTTGAGGACTCCCCCGCCTAGTCTGTCTTACGCAGAGTACTGAAGCACCCCTATATAGTTCAGAGTCCCTCCTTTAGATATTTGTTACATATTTCTTAGATATAATTCCACACATCATCATCTCCTTAAGGTCAGATGATCACAACACATAAATCTATATGCAAATACGGGTAATACTTTGGTGTTTTTAAGCATTTAACTTCGATTTATATAAAAATATGGAAAAAGCTTATGGGTTGCACAAAATATACAAACTATTCCCTGTGCATATTTGCTTAAGTTTGCTTAATATACTCCCTTTTTGTTTTTGGTTGGTCGTTTTACTTCCCATCTAAATTATAATAAACATGATCAGGATAATTTACTATCTTACTAACTACTAACTCTAAATTACGTACATAAATACCACCATTTAAGATATTTCTTACCTTTTTATCTAGGTTATAATAAATACTATCAAAATCATCTACTATCTGTTCATCACCACAAATCATATCCCAACAGAAATCTTTCGGTGGTCCATAGCCATCATTAGGAAATATGCTACCAAATATAAAACTGTCGTCTGCAAATTAAGTTATTGTGTATATATAGTAAAAAATATATATTACACGACATTTTTAGAACATATTTGTAAGAATGCAAATCTGAACAAGATAAATGGAGATAAGCTCAGTCATTTGAGATTCGCAGATGACATTGTCGTCATAGCCGATAAAAAAAATAAATACTTACCCAAGTTAGAACTTCCTTGCCAAGCAAAATTCAGTGTGTGGTTTTTCTCTCTTTTTAATCGGTCTGCATGGTCTAACCTACTAAAAAACATTCCATTATAACCCATTTGGGCTAGGATGGAAGCGTGCTCCCTGCTGTGCCCAAAAGGATCTATTTGCCAACCCACCCTAGATCTTCCGCACTTGCCTATCGTTTCCTCGATAATCCTACAAGTGTTTTATAATCAATTGAGATTTTTTCGTGATTAAAGATACTTATAACCCATGTGTAAAATCATTCTAATTAATACTATTGTATATAACTGGATTGTTAGAAAATTTTGTTCATGTTTTGTTTTTTATCAGATGGTTAAAATAATCATATTAAAAAGGACACCCACCGTCAGACCTGCCTAATGTTAAACCTGAATGATAAGCTCTTAGAACAGATATTGAAGATTTTAGAACCAATAAGAAAGTCAATATTAACTGCTTTAAAAGAATAAACAAAAAATATTAACCACATATTATTGCTGCATTTAAAACTATATACGAAAAGGATTTGATCTAGGACTTGAAGCGGGAGCTTTGAATACTGTATAGTTAGTATAATGACCCCCTTCCCGAATATAATGCAAAAGATTTAGACGATACAAACAGGTAAATTATGAATAATACCAAAATATACCTTCTAAAGGAAGACCTTCAGATAATAGCTTTTCAACTTAAAAGGTTGATAAAGTTAATAAGTATGTCAATCGAGATAAAAGTATGATGATAAATTGCATTTAGTTACTGAAAATTCTTTATTCAACAATATTTTGTGCCAGAGAAAGTGCTCATAGGTAGGACTTATCTTCAATGAGCTGATATTAAAGAGGCTACCAAAAGAAAGTTTTCGTGCGACTTCGAAAAAGAAGTTTAGACAATTGTTCTAAAGTCAGAAGTTCCGCCAGCAGATATTAAAGAACCACGACAAAATATAATCTGTTTTCATCAATAACAGCGAATAAACCGAATTTTATACAACATCACCAGATATTAAGTGAATATTTATTACTTCCAGATAAGACAAGAATATTCAGTCTTCTTTTCTTCAATTATTAAATATTTACAAATTTTTAAATTAATTATTTAACGACAATCAATCAAGATATCTACACAAATAGTACAATAGATGCTACCTGAATCCTAAGGTGAATTGATCAATAATTGATTGGTAATTTGTACATGCTTCATCGTTCATGCTCCATCCTCCGCTAACCATTTCAAGTTGTCCACTATCAACAAGGGTTTTAAAAATAAGTCGCATACCTTCGTCTTGTTCTTTCCACCATTTGTAAAAGTAAGCTGTCTCGACCTGGATGAATCTAAAAAAATTGAAAATGATATTCATTTCTTTATGATAATTCACTTATGCTTTCGCCATGACATGTACTTGACGTAGTAATAATTATACTGTTAGTAGATTCCGTGCTTCAGTGTCATTAGGGAATTGACGCTGTGGATCAAGTACTTACTAAACAAAACCCATTTTTAACTGGTTAAATGGTTATGGTATAAAGAGTAAACGCATCGACCAGGAGAGTCAGTTAACTTCAAGGATCAGCGAGAAGCGCTACTACCTGACTAACGTCGTCAAAATAATGGATTTTGATAAAACCAAAATTATTCAACGCGGAGTCAAACCCGGAAAACTACAGAAAGCATATATATATATATATATATATATATATATATATATATATATATATATATATATATATATATATGTATATATATATATAAATATATATATATATATATATAAATATATATATATATATATATATATATATATATATATCTCCAGTGCTACAGCCTATTCCTCCCTGGATATCTTTATAATGTTCCGGGAATCTCGACCATGTGACCTAAATGAATAATGTGAAGGTTACGTGGCAGATAAACCCGGCCCATTAGAAAGAGATGCAGGGACTGCTTTGCGTCGGTTTTCTCTGTCACACTGGGAAAACGGGTCTGTATTGCAGCGGTTAGTCTGTTTGTCTATGTTTCGTATACAGGGTGTTATAAAAAAAGGTAACCCCGTCTCTAGGGTAGGTAAAAAACTGAAAAATAATTGGGGTTTGCTTAGTACAGAATTTTTGTAACGCCATCCGTTTTCAAGATACGGGGCGTTGAAGAAAAAAAAATTTTACGCATTTTTTACGATTTTGCCGAAACTACTGGCAACATTGTAATGTAAGTAAGTATTAGTCAATATAACTTTTTTAAGAGTATAATTATTCAATTCTTCAATTATCAAAATTTCAAGTAAACGTAAACATCATTCAATTTTACACGAAAAATGTACTCTTGGTAAAACTCGATACTGTGTACCGTTTTCGGAATATTTTGATTTGAAAATTATGAAGTAATAATTGATGCTGGTATAAAATAGTTAGTAATTAAACAAAACTCACAAGAAGAAAATTAAATTAATGACTAAGTACATAAAATAAAATTCAATTGCAGTAAGTGTTCAAAATGCCCTCCGTTTTCGCGAATACACAAGTCTATTCTTTTTTCTAAAGATTCCATTAACCTTTTAAACGGTAGGGGATCAGCTATGATGTCATTAAATTGACGTTGAATTCTTTCTTCCAATTCTTGGCGTGAATTTACCTCTGTAGCATAGACTTTTTCCTTAATATACGACCAAACTGCGTAGTCCAAAAGGGTTAAAATCGCATGACCGAGGAGGCCAATGAATTGGAGCTTCTGCACCTCTACCAATCCATCGATTCGGAAAATGATTACTCAACCAATTACGACACCTTCTATCAAAGTGTGGTGGAGCTCCATCGTGCATAAAAAATAAAGATCTTCGCTCGTTTAGCGTTAAATCTTCTAATATCTCGAATAAGGAATTGTTTAAAAAATCAAGATACATATCACCATTTAAATTTCCAGGTAGAATATGATAACCTATTAATTTGTTACCTAAAGTTGCTGCCAAAAACATTAACTTTAAATGAGTGTTGGTAATGTGATACCCTTTTGACTCGTAGATTCTCATCACACCAGTAGTGTGCATTATGGGAGTTAAACATACCTTGTCGCGTAAAGGTGGCCTCGTCCGTAAAAAGAATGCATTTAAAAAATTTGGATTGTGGGCTGTCCTTTGTTGCAATGTTTCACAAAAATCCACTCTAACCGGTAGATCATCTGGCAAGAGCTCTAGGACTTGTCTGTAATGATAAGGATGTAATTGCTGTTCTTTCAGTATCCGCCAAGTACTTGAAGAAGAAGAAGTATTTGTTTGTCTTGCTATATTCCTTACGCTAACTGTTGGATCTTGATCAAGTAAATTTAAAATATTATTTTCTTTATTAATTGTTCTTGGTGTTCTTGGTCTACCATAATTTATTTTATTTGGTCTCACATTCCCAGTTTCTCGACAACGTCGTTCAACGGCTCTAAATGTTTTTTTACTTGGTAAGTTTCTTCCAGGAAACTTTTCTGCATACCGTGTCACAGCTGCACTAGAACATCCTAAACATTCGCCTAAGGTTAATAACATGTCAGTGTATTCAACATTTGAGTACATTTTGATTTGATTTTACAAATAACAAGGTTTCAAAACTCTAATTATTGTTGATTTATCGTCATAACAATCAATAAATGTCAGATTTCCATGGCACACTTGGGGAAAATAGAGGTATACCTATTAGAACTTTATCATTACTACCAGCATCAATTATTACTTCATAATTTTCAAATCAAAATATTGCGAAAACGGTACACAGTATCGAGTTTTACCAAGAGTACCTTTTTCGTGTAAAATTGAATGATGTTTAAGTTTACTTGAAATTTTGATTAATAATTATACTCTTAAAAAAGTTATATTGACTAATACTTAGTACGATCCGTGTAACTAGCGCCCTCTATGAGAATCAGATATAAAAACAAATTCATGGGATGCATCAGCTTCCAAAACATATTCGTATAAAATTTCATTACAATGTTGCCAGTAGTTTAGGCAAAATCGTAAAAAATGCGTAAAGTTTTTTTTTCTTCAACGCCCTGTATCTTGAAAACGGATGGCGTTACAAAAATTTTTTACTAAGCAAACTCCAATTATTTTTCAGTTTTTTTCTACCCTAGAGACGGGGTTACCTTTTTTTGAAACACCCTGTATAGCGAATCCGTAAAGTATTTAGTGTATTTGACAACATTGTCAGAAAACTCATACTCATATACAACGCTATTCACTGTTAAAGTGTGTAGTACGTTTTAAGTGTTTTCAAAAGTTTTAAAGCATACGGAAATACAGCAAAAGGTGGTTCTATTAGAAAAGGTTAATTATGATCTTTTTCGATAGTTTCATATAAACTTATCCATACAAACAAGTCAAAGTAAAAGTTATACGTTATACGTTATATTGTATCAATATAATTGTATATACCTTCTGTCCTTATTTTTCAGTAATTCTTCTACCACCGAGGATATTATGTTTCTTACAGCTATGGGAAACCCAGCAGCTAACGTGTTCACTAAAAATTAATAAACGGAAAGTGAGTAAATAAATTAATAGAAAAGAAAAGTATTTTAAAAGTGTCTAACATATTTAGTTCCTATAGTAGAAGTCACAGTTAAAATTCAGTGTTGGTCTTACAGTGCGCAGCGATGCCGCTCATGTCGGCACAGTGGTAGGTATGCGGTAGTTTGGCGATAGACTGAGAAATCAGGACTGTACGCGCTTCGTTTCAAAAATCTTTACTCAATAATTTAACTGAGCTAAATAAGAAAATAAACAAAAAAAAAACAAATAAAAAATGCCGATATACATAAAATATCTAATACCTCGTAAATACTTTTACCTATACATATATACAAAAAAAATTCAAGTAGTTTACTCTACACGACACTATAAATATATATACATAAAATATACAAGAAGATCATAACAGAAATTTACTGTACGTACGGTCCTAAAATAACAAATGAGCATTAAATCTGAGATATTTCTCGTTAATTAACTAATCACAAACTCGTATCACCGTATCTAAATCGTCCCCATCCTCTAAATCATCGTCTATATTAATTATCACTGGTTCAATATCTTCCTGCAAATTGTCCACCGCAAACATTTTTTCTACGACTTTCTTGACGTGGTTCACATAATTATGCCACTGCTCTTTAGTTCTCCCATTTTTTCTTTAAAATCGACATTGTTTGAAGCCACATACCTGTTCACTTGACTCCACACCATCTCAATCAGGTTCAGCTCGCAATGGTAAGGTGGCCATCTCAAAATCTTAACGCCATATTTTTCCGCAATTGTTTCAACTTTGCACTTATCGTACTCGTCTCTAAATGCGGCAGCAGGATCCAGTAATTCACTTTTTACACATGTTGTAGTACAAATCGACAAAGAGACATGTTTGCTTTGCGTGGACAATGGGGATTAAAACTGATTCGCTTCTCCTAATGACTTTTTTAATTACCTTTATTTTGCAAAGAATGTGGTTACAATAAAAGCTATTGAAAATTGATAAATATAGATAGCTATCGAGTTTTTGATATATTTTACTTTTTTATAGTACTTTTCTTTATGTTATTGTTTAGTTCGACAATGTAATTATCTTATTTATACATCTATGATTGAATCATGCTTTACTTGAAACAATAATGATAGTCTTTTATACATCCGTAGGCAATTGTTGTGCGCGCGTATTATCAAGTGCTATGATTTTTAAATCTGATCCTGATGCAACGTTCGGGGCAAACCGGCAACGTGGTGGGCCGTTCTCCCGTAAGAAATACATTTCCTATCTTACCTGCACTGCTTTCTAAGTGTGGCTTCTACTATAGCTGGGCGCTTTCGGTTAACAAAGGTATGTTAGGATAATGAGACTTAATATCTCTACATTATTGTCACTTTTACGAAAAACGTGACCAATGAAACTGTAGAATTTGCTGAAGACATGCTGTGGATAACCTTTTTTAATCTCAAGTTACTTAAGAATGGAAATCTTTGTCCGATGATCTCTCCAAGGTATCCACAGCATTTTTCTCCAACACCACGTCTTAAACTTAAAGAATTAAATGATATGCTACAACAATTAAATGCAGTTTCAGGAGCGGTAGGCTTAAAAATGAACTACAGCAAAACAAAAATACTGAGCCGAGACCAGACAAATATAACAATACAAAATCATACCATAGAAAATGTTGAACATTATGTATATCTAGGTCATGTTGTAGGAAAACCAAATCAAGATGCTGAAATCAAAAGAAGAACACAACTGGCATGGGGCGCTTTCGGCAAATTAGCATATATCTTGAAAAACACCTCCATTCCTGTAAACTTAAAGAAAAAGGTGTATAACACATGCATACTACCAGTTTGTACTTACGGCTTGGAGACAGTAGCCCTTACCAAAAAATCTGCTAAAAAATTAGAAACAACGCAAAGAGCAATGGAACGAATCATGCTTGGAATATCACTAAGAGACAAGATTAGAAACACCGAGATAAGACGTAGAACGAAGATTAGGGATATTGTGGAAGAAATTGCAAAAATGAAATGGCGCTGGGCAGGTCACGTAGCCCGATATAATGACAACAGGTGGACACGGAGAATTCTAGAATGGAGACCAAGGACGACAACAAGAAGCACGGGAAGACCTCAAAAAAGATGGGTAGATGACATAAGAACAGTGGCAGGCAAACAGTGGATTAGATTGGCGCAAGATAGAGAAAGATTGAAGCAATTGGGAGAGACCTACATTCAGGAGTGGATGGAAAATGGTTGACAAAGAAGAAGAAGACGTCTTAAACACACACACACACACATGGAGAATGGCATAAGGTAAACTAGTTACCAAGTACAATAGCTTTATTTTTAATATATGGATATTTTGAATCTAATAAAATATGTAAAAGAATAAAACAGCGGAACTGTTGTTTTATCGATGTTATCAGTGTAAATAAATGCTACATTAAATTACATAAACTCATTAAGAGTAAGTATTGAAGTGAAGAGTGTATAATAAGCAGACTCTATAGATAGTACACAAGTACTGTAGATAAGGGTTTTTCCATAAAAACTCGTAAATATTTGATAATGAGACCTACAATATGTGACCTAATATTTGCACCCGCTAATTTACAGTTCATCTAATTTACGTACCGTTGCACGTCATTATCTACGTCAGAGATCGAAGTTGACATAGTTGCCAAAGTATAAAAAATTCCTGAATCCATTTTAAATCAAATAGGTCACATAATTATTGCAAAAGTGGATTATACAACAAAACAAATTAATATTTAATGTAAATAAATAGAAACAAAACAAGAGTTAAAAAAATAATCTTGTTAAAAACAATTTGAGCCGCTTGTATGCGTCATATACGGATGTAAAATGAAATACTTAAACAAAAATAACACTTTTTTCATTACTTATTAATAGACTTCGGCAAATATGCAAATAAAAATGTAGAAAATATGCGCATAAATATGCACGTGTTTACCCGAAAATATGCAAATATTTTACAAAATATGCATACAAATAAATAAAAAAATCGTAAAATAGTAACAATTTTATTTAAAAAAAAAGTGTACATAACTAAATATTTCCTACTATTCATTAAGATTTACATTTATTTTAAGTAACTACATCATTTTTAAGTATGAATAAACTTATTTAGAATTATGGTAACAATAAATGACCAAGTGGTGTTCAAAATTTTCTAACAAAAACTTGTGGCTTTTGTCTGAGTACATATATTTATATATGGAAAAACTTCGTTCAACATCAACTGATGTAACGGGAGCATTTTTCAAACTAACCAAAACATTTGGTTCTAAATTAATTGTTTCCGAAATATTTCCAGCTAGAACACTGACTACTTCAGAAAGAATATGGTAACCTTTATTTTTTTCCATAGTAGCTTCAAATTTTTTTTAAAATATCTTTTCCAATATTACCTCTAACGTTCCGACAACATGACGCAAATTCTTTTATTAATGCTGTACTTTCGAACAATGACAGTTTTGGTGATTCTAACTGAGTAATTGTTTTTTGAACAAAACTAAAATTTGATTTTATAAATGAAAGTTCTTGTTGAAGCAAGTTACTCTGAAAAGTTTGTTTAGAATCCAAAAGAGATTGGGAACTTTCATCTGTTAACGTATCAATTATGTTCTTTATTTTAACAAAATGATCTGCATAAAAATTAGCTGCTTATAACCATGTTCCCCATCGCGTTAAAATAGGTTGTGGTGGAAGAGGAATGTTAGGTAGCATTTCTTTATAAAGTTGAATTCTTATAGGAGATTTAAGAAATACTTTTTTGGCACTGGATATCATGGTATTTACAACAGGAAACTTTTTTCGTATTTCCTCTGCAACTCTGTTTAATCCATGCGCTACACAAGTAACATGTATTAAATCTGGGAAAAATATTTTTAAATTTTGTCCTGCTTTCACCATATAAGGAGCAGCATCCGATAAAATAAGCAGTAATTTATTAGAAGGAATAGTTGTCGGAAGAAAAAAAGTTGCTAAGTTTCTTGTATAAAACGCGAAATTGTTAAAGCATTATTTGTTTTCTCAAGTTGCTGGCATGAAATAAGATGAGATTTTGGTAAGGTATCTTCTTTAAGAACACCAATCAATAAATGAGCAATATACTTTCCTGAGGAATCAGTGGTTTCGTCTACAGATATGTAAAAATAATTATCTGCAATTTCTTCCTTAATATTAATTAACACCGACGAGTATAGCCCGTTCACATTATTTCTTCTTAGAGACCGATCACTTGGAACATTAAGTTTGCAATATTTTTTTAGAAACGAACTAAAATTTACATTTGCTAATTTTGAAAGCGGTATGTTTGCAGACACTAATGCGCGACACAAGTCTTCATTAAAAGTTTCTTGCTCATCTAATTTTTTTGAAGTAGATTGAAAACATTTAGCCATTGAAGTTTGATGTTTTCCTCCTATTTTTCCTTTTTTTGCAATGTGTGAAGCAGTTCTCACATGTTAGTCTATCTGAAATTTCTTCTCACATGCTATCTATAAATAAAAATAAAAACCTTCATTTTAACCCAACCTTTAAAATATAAAAATATACAAGGTGTTTTTGGTTAATCAAATAACTGGTTTGGAAAAAAAAACACTCGCTAAGTGTTTTAAATGCAGTATTAATCCACAAATTAGTTTTTGTTACTAACCATTAGTACATCATATAACTTATTTTAAAATTCAACAAAAGTTTTTTTTTTGTTAATTCAATTACAATAAAAATAATTGTGTTTTAGAATAGCTGACTTCATAAAAAAAAGTAAAGGTGAAAAATTTTTCTAAATACACACCATTGTATTGTACCATGGACAATTTTTTCTCACTAAAGGAAGCTATTTTTCATTTAAAAACAACCTACGAGTACTAAATTTCAAGTAAATACGTTTATTGGTTTTAAAGTTATTGTTGTTATTAACTAAAAGAATTTAATTTTTTTTAATTTTAACACCCTGTATCTCGAAAAGTAAATAAGTTTGACCCCTCATTAACTATATCGTTTTGTTCAATTTTTCGAGAAGTATCTACAGTCAAACGTTGTAAGTGTCATTTGGAAACACCCTGTATGTTTGAAATATTAGATATTTAATAGAAAATATTAGATACTTACAATTTTGCCACATACTGAACAGTAGATTTTTCCCATATCCATAGACAGCTATTTATAAGGTTTAATCCAAGTTGAAGCACTGGTTGTTTTAGGCATTATAAAATCACAATCTTCCTTTTTGTTACGCACAACGAGTGTTTACGCTTTGAATATCAAAACAAAAATGATTTACAAATCTGAGCATCAAATTAGAAATGTTTAGGTACCTAATTCAATAAACTGGGAGATTTTGGAAAATCCCTAAATTAGGAACAAAACTATTAGCGGTTTACCTGCTGTTAAGATACAATAAATTGTAGATAGATTTGGGGATTAGATCATAAAATGTAAATGAGCGAACCCTTAGCGATTATCCAATAACTGAATGCCTCAGTGACCGAGACTTTCTAAGAATGTTGAGGGCTACTTAAATTGATCTTCTTTAAAATTGTAAATGTTTTGTACCTGTAGAGATTACGTACTTAGATCATTTCTTGATTAAAATGACTTCAAAATTTTATACAAGAATTGAAATAAATTGGTATGTTTAAAAATTTTCAAATACAGTATAAAAATCTGAACTTTTATGCACTTTATGCAAACTTTTATACAAATATGCCAAAATATGAAATATTTGCATAAAATATGCACAATATGCAAAATATGCAATATGCATATTTGCCGAAGTCTACTTATTAACATTAGTCAACACCGCAACTGTCAAATAAGTGTTACCAATTTATGCCAAAGTATCACCTTCGTTCGATTACAGTTACAGTGTGTTCCGAACAAATGTTCTTCATAAAAACGATTTTTAATGCATTTATACAAATGAAATGAAACATATTATTGTGTATTTCTTTAAGTTAACATTAATAGAAATCTTTAAATATTATTTCTAAGCATATATAATAAAATATGTCTAGTAGCTGTAATGCCAGTGTACTCGGCAAAGTGATTCTAAAAAAGAACACACCTACCGCCTAAATATTTCGTGTTGGTATCATGTGACCTCACGAGCTATGACGCGAATGACGTGCAACGTGCAAGGTAAGTAAATTAGATGAAGTATATATAAAATGCATCCGAAATTGCTGCGTTAATCATAATATTTTTGACGACAATAAAATCTCTACAAGACTAGCTTGCTTAAATGATATATCATGTGAATATGAGCAACCCTCAAAGGTCTGTATTTCATCAAATCATGTAGATTGGACCAATGTAGGTTCTTGGTTGGGTTAGCAAAAAGTCAAGATCTCGATGAATACAAACTAGAAAGAAAATGGTATCCAAGTAGAATAGGATAAGTTAAAATTAAATTTATGTCGAAAAGAAATACGACATATAGACATAGTAAACACAACAAATTATTAAAATTATAATAATAAAAATAAAACAGTTCAACGAACTGAGGTGCGAGCAAAACTGAGTTGCTCTGGAGATCAACGTGCGGAGTCTCCTACACTACTTCCAGAGGCTTGTCTCTTTACAAGATCTGAGATACACAAAAATAATAATTGGAATAGGGAAAGATCCACTAATCCACTTGACTATAGCAGGATGGTCCTCGACTAATAGTCAACACCACTAACATAAGGGTTGTCGAGGCAGCTCAAAAAAAAATTGAAACGTGTCAACTTCCTGAAGAGAAAGAAGCACTAGTGGACGGATTTGCCGAAGCAAAGTCTTATTCAATGTACTAAGTACTAGGGTATCAGTGCAGTACTGACCTAACGCCAAAAAAAAATTGGAAAGGAAACGAATACTCTCCAGGATAAAGTTCGCGTTTCCTGTACATGGGCCACGGAGGGGTTAAATAGTCGCTGAAAAAGGTACCAAAGATTAAGTACGCAAAGGCGTGAAGGGAATCATCAAAAAAATTAAAAATTAAGAATGGGGCTGAACATTTTAGATGAAAGGTATTTAAAATTTATGAAAACACATTTATTCTGTTTCAAACAAATCTGAATCATCCAATGAAACACTGACTGGTTGATCAGCTTTTAGATCTTTTATATGCCAATTTCTGGCATTTGATCCTTTTGGATTTCTAAGAACATATACCAAAGGAGATAGCTACTTATTAACCGTGCGGTGTATATATGTGGTAGATCAAAATTTAGTTTAGTTCGTGGCAGTTTATTTACAGATGATCTGGTGTTAATATCTTCAGGGAAAAATATATTCTCAGTTCAGCATCACTTACAAACCACACTTCACGAACTCCAAAACTGATCGAGGATTTGAGTTTTTACTCAGCAAATCAAAGTGCTTGTTATTTACCAAGAAACATTTAATTAAACCACAGCTAAAATTATATAACCAAATCCTAAATTACACTGATGGCATTAGTTTTTAGGAATGACCTTCTATACGAAACTAACATGGAACAAACATATAACGCAAATTAAAAAAAAAACATGCCAAAATGGAATCAATATTATAAAAAATCTTAAATAGATAACGGTTCCATAAATATGCATCTGCCAAAGAATCTGTATTACATCAAACTACGGCATTAAGAATAGCCACGGGAGCATTCCGGACCAGCCCAATAGAAATTTTGAGAGCAGAAACTGGAGCGGCACCACGTAAATATAAAAGGATGCATTTAACTCTCAAATATGCATTTGCCACTAATTCTAATTCGAACAATCCAACTCCTTAATAAAAAATACCTTCCATCACGTATGCACAAATGCCTCTAAAACTTCTGCTGAAGTTGGGGCAGCTGTTGTTACTTCAAATATTACATTTAAGTACAAACTACCATACTTAAGCTGCATACATACCGGCAAGCTATATGCCATCTACCAAGCTCTCACTCATATTAACTCCGGTATTATATCCAAAGCTCTTATAATTACAGATTCCCTCAGTTCCATCAATTCCATTAATCAGCTTTACACAACACATCCAATTGCTCTCCTTATTAAAAAAGAACTAGCTACTACACAAAACAGCAACCATACTGTACAATTTTTATGGGTTCCTTCACACATTGGATTTCAAAGGAACGAAGAAGCGGACTGCATTGCCCAACAAGCAAGAAACAGTGAAAATGCGAGTGAAGTGAGAAATTTAGTGCTAAATGATTTAAAATTATTTGTTAAAATGAAGGTTGAAAAGTTGTGGCAAAACCAGTAGGACACTGCAACTTTCAAACTTCGCAAAGTAAAAACATATGTAAAATACCCTGGAAATATCGAATTTCCAACAGAGGTCATCAAGTCGTTCTTACTCAACTTCGTCTATGACAAACCCGACTTACCCACAATCATATCGGTCACACTAATCCTACTTTATGTGACAATTGTAATGTTCCACTCAGTGTTAAGATGTCCTTGTAGAGTATACAAGATATCAGTTGTAGAGACAGACCAACCAAGACAGAGAAACAGAACCAGAGACAAGTAAATTATCTCATGTATATGTATACATGTAGCCAATTACCTAAGAGGTTAATGCGACGTTTGTAAAAAAAACTCTCCAATGCTAATACACATGAAGCAACATTTATATGAAATACGAATTACGATTATTTTGAAATATGAGAAATTCTACAAAAATATCTATAAATATTGTTATTAATTATTCGTCATTTATTGTTCCTACGCCAATGATTGTTTCCCAGATGATGCTGTCAATAAAAAGTGTAGTTATTAGTATTAAAACTTACAACCATAGTAGTACTCATCAAAAGATTTCAACCAGCCTATGTCATCGTGTGAATGCGGTACCAAATGGATATTAATTTTCTCCTGATCTAATGGATGACACACTACACATCCCACTTTATCGTTTGCATTTTTTTTAGAAACTTTAAAAACTGTACCATATCCTACGGATAAAGAGATAGCCAGCAAAAATGTTATAATTACGTTAGAACACATTGCAACACTCTCTTCACAAAATACTTTTTCCTTTTCGACTATTTTTTTCATTGATTTTTCGTTATCATAATTTTATCGCTAATAGTAATTAAGATATAATGCAGTACATATCCTAAAGGCTTGTTTAACCACAAGCATTGATTTTTATGACGTGATTTTGTTGAACCACCTCATATACATTTTATCGTTTAATTAAACCATATAAATAAACACGACAGGGATATTATATTTACATAATTTGTCATTAAAAATTTAAAAAACAAAAAATAACCAAAATCTTTTCTTCTTTTTGTTCCTTTTATCGTACTTTGCTTTTGATTCTTCAAGTTTCTCTTTTAATGGATACAAAATTATTTTACTGTCTCTTTTAATGATTTACTTAAGGAGGATTATTTCTTGCTATTAAGTGTTGATAGGACATGTAGTATCACACATTACCGCAAAAACTGGTTTAAGAATCCCAAATTTTGACGTATACAAATGCAGCCCATCTAGATGTGGACAGATTAGCCAGAGCTGGATCGGCAGTATTAATTCGAAATGGAATTAACCACTACCTCTTTAATAAAGTAGAAAAATGACATGCACGCAATCAGCGTGGCAATAGAGGATTGGAATAAACCCATTACAATAACAGCGGTGTATTGCCTACAAAATTACTAAGCAAATAAAGAAATGTTTACAAAATTATTTAGAAATAACAGCAGATTCCTAGCAGGAGGCGACTATAATGCAAACACACAAGCTGGGAATCTCGACTAACAGCTCAATAAAGAGAAAGAAAAGTATATTAGGTCATTCAAGAACTACACCTTAATCATCTGTCCACCTATACACCAATTTATTGGCCTACAGATCCTCAGAAATACCCAGATTGCCTAGTAACCAAAGGATTCTCCAACAAATACCTGACTAGAACCTAATTATGATATTGCCTCAAATCATACACCAGTAATAGCTACGACTCATTTAAATCTAAAAGACAGACTTTGGAATGAACTTACTTGCTCAAAGATGTCGAGGTATATCTGTAGACATACACTGTTGTTTTATTTACTTCCGAAAGGCATTTTATCGTGTTAAGCACTCTATATTGATCGAAGTTCTAAAAGACATTGGCTTTGACGGCAGACATGTTCGAATAATTGCAAATTTATATTGGAATCAAACAACGTCAGTCTTAGTAGATGGTGTAGAATCACAGGCTCTTAATATTAAAAGAGGAGTACGGCAGGGATGCCTCTTATCACCCCTGCTTTTCAACGTTTACTTTGAAAGAATTTTCAGAAAAGCACTTTCTGAAAAACAAGAAGGAATACTTGTGAACGGTGAAGTCATCAATAATTTGCGATATGCGGACGATACAGTACTCCTAGCTTCTAGTCAAGAACATCTGCAAATACTACTTGATAGTGTCGTTGAGAGTTTTAGGGATACAGGTCTGAATCTGAACGTACGGAAAACCAAAATAATCGTAATAAGTAAACAACAGCATATAAAACCGTCTATATATGTAAAATATACAAAACTTGAGCAAGTTGATAAAATCGTTTACCTTGGACAGCAATTAAATTGTAACGCAGAAAGTCACGGCGAAATTAGACCTAGGATAGAGCAGGCTAGAGCGGCTTTTAGAAGGATGTCCAAGGTGTTATGTAACAGAGACCTAGAATTGGCACTGAGGATCCGCCTACTTTGCTGCTACGTGTTCTCGGTCTTACTTTATGGTGTCGAGTCCTAGACTGTGAATAAAATCGATCTAAATCGTCTTGAGGCTTTCGAAATGTGGTGCTATAAAAGAATTTTAAAAGTTTTCTGGGTGGAGAAAATTCGAAACTCCACAATACTAGAACGTCTCAGCAATACTACTGAGATCATAAAAAGCATCAAGCAAATAAAGCTGGAGTATTTTGGACATGTAATAAGAGGTCCCAAATATAGGTTGCTACAAAATATCATGCAAGGAAAAATAGCAGGCAAACGCAGTCCAGGACGAAGAAGAACCTCATGGTTGAAGAACTTGTGAGATTGGTATGGTGTTGATACAAGCATGCTATTTAGGGTGGCACTGAATAAAATTAAGATAGCTATGATGGTAACCAACGTTCTGAAACGACAGGGTCCATGAAGAAGAAGAAAACCTGTTAAACCTTAACACGAGACAACCTCTTACCGACCAATAATCTACTGCCTGTCATGTCGAAAATTATGGAAAAATTATTAGCTAAGCGACTAATAAAAATTATTGCACACAAAGAACCACTCCCGACACACCTATTTGGATGCAGAGCCAAATATTGAACAATTGAACAATTGAACAGATCCATCGACGGCTAGAATTAATCCAAAACTCTTTTGAAAATAAGCAATATTACTAATAATATGTACTTACGGTCCAAATGACTATGCACGAAGAAACTATTTCTAGCTTTATATAAGTATTGATTTTCTCTAATACTTCCCATAGTTTCGCAAGAGGTACAGTATCGTATGCATTTGTTACATCGACAAGGGGCAGATGTGCCTCCCGAGACCTCAGCGTTTAGCAGAAAGTAATCTACATAGTTGATAAACTTGCTCTAAAGACATTTTGCTCTTCCGATTTAAAAGATCCGTTCTATTCACAATCATCTTATAAAGTGTCCTTCCCTTTAGAAAGACTAGACAATTTATATGACCCATCTATATATGGCCCAGTGGATCTGTCGTAAGAAGATTCAAATTCATTTAAAATTTTCGGGAAAGGACGCAGTCAGCAGACAATTCATAACTTTGACTGCAGCTACAGATGTGCCTGCAGCAGAGACACGGGAAAAAGCTCCTTTGTAATCAAACATATCGGGACTTTACAAAACTGTAGTGGAAATGCAGCAGTCCGCACAAATGGAAACAATCTAGTTCGAGACGTAGAAAATTTAGAAGTTCTTGAAAAACTAATTCATATTTTGAATAGCGAAAACCTGGTGATAATGTTCCATGTTAATGTTCAATGTTTAGCAAATAAAGTAGAAATGAGAGATTTATTTTTGATGGAATTTACCTTCGATGCTGTTTGCTTCCAAGAGCACTGGCAGACTGAAGCAGATCTCTGATACATAAACATCGATGGGTATTTACTTGCTAGCAGTTTCTGTAGAAAAAATAAAAGGAAAGGTGGTACTGTAATATATATTGAAAATACACAAAACACACAAAACTGTGATAAATTTAATATACAACAAACATCTGAATTTTGTGGAATTGTTCTACAAGATATTAACACGATTGTATTGGCAGTGTACATATCGAGTAAATCTAACGATTTTAAGTCTTTTTTTACAAATTTCGAAAATTTATTAGCTTTCATTATGAGGCCAGCTTTAAAAGTAATAGTTTTGGAGATTTTAATATTAATTTTATTGCGAAAATGGTAAATATTAGTGAGCTGACTTCTATAATATCATTATTTGGAATAAAACAAACAATGCATGACTATATTAGAATTACTGATACATCTGCCATTGTATAGACAATTATTGACAAATGTTGAAGAAGATCAGTTTCGGGCAAATGTTCTTGAACTTTGTTTACCTGATCATCGCGGACAGTATATCAGTATAGGCTTAACATAAATTCAGCAAAAGTCAAGTGTTTGCACTAGAGCCTTTACGCAGAAGGGTATCTTAAAAATGCGGAAATTTTTATCCGTGTTAGACTGCAACATTTTTAATGAAAATCTTGATGTAAACTACCTAACAACGTATCTAATAGATAATTATAATCTTGCGGTATCGCAATATTTTCCCTTAAAAAAATTGGTTATCAAAAACAGAAGATGTCCGGTAAACTGAGTCAATGACAACTTAAAAAATATGAGAAATCATTTGCAAACATATAAAATACGTGCTGATTCTACTAAAAACCAAGTACATTACAGCGAATATAAAAGATATTAAAATCACTGCAATGCTGAGTTAAAAAGAACGAAAAAGCTGGCGTATGATCCATTGAGATTAACTTCAAAGAGTAGATCCAAGACGTGTTGAAAGGTAATTAACTATGAGCGAAATAAAACAAATGGTTTACATAATTTAACAACCAACATATCTTGTAACTCTCTCAATAACTTTTTTGTTGAAATTGCTGAGAATATTATAAAATCCCTTCCAAATACACCAGACGACACAATTTTGAACTATCAAAAATTTCCAGCTCCATCTAATTCATTTTTTCTATTTCCAACCAATCAACAAGAAGTATCCGCAGTTATAAAAACATTAAAAAGTTCAAATTGTTTGGATACTAGTAAGCTAAACGCATCTTTTATCAACAGCACTAGTGAAATAATTACTAAACCTTTAACACATCTCATTAATAGTATGTTTTCAATCTGGATATTCCCAATTTCATTTAAATACTCCAAGATTGTTCCTATTTTTAAAAAGGGCGATCGTGACCTTGTTGACAATTATAGACCAATTTCCATCATTTCGATATTCAGTAAAATAAGTTAAAAAATTCCGAAGAAGCGTCTTATATCGTATTTCGAAACAAATAACTTTTTTACTAGTTCACAATATAGGTTTAGAAAGAATCGTTCCACAACACATGCACTTTTAGATGTGATGAGTGCCATAGTTGATGGCCTTGACAAGCACAATCACTCTGCCATAACGCTGTGTGATCTTTCAAATGCCTTCGACTACAGTATAAGAGGTACTTCTTTGGAACTAATTTCATCGTATCTAAAGGATACATACCAAGCAGTCAACTACGGAAATTGTCTCTCTGAATCTTAGCAGATAAAGCATGGAGTTTTACAAGGATCAGTTCTGGACCCTCTATTATTTATAATATATGTTAATGACTTACCCAATTTCATGGCTCCATTTAAAACAGTTTTTATTGCAGATAAATCACAAAAAAAACTCAATTGACTATAATATATACAATGTCCTACCTAAGGATTTAAAACAATTTTCGATGAATAAATTTAAAGTAAGTCTAAAAAGATACCTTTTGAGATTTGCATTTTATTCTGGTAGTAAATACTTTGATCACTTTAAGTCAATAACATGAACATGGATGTACTCACTATGTTGGTATATGTCTTATTGTGTATATTTTTGGTTTTATTTTATGTTATGCGCATTAATGTATTTTCATCTCCTATTGTATTTTGTATATGTTATATATCATCTTTTTTACTTATACATATAATTGTCTTGAATCTTGAATGACTATGCACGACGAAACTATTTCTAGCTTTATATACTGATTTTCTCTAATACTTCCCATATTTTCGCAACAGGTACAGTATCTTATGTTTTTTTTACATTGATAAGGGGCAGATGTACCTCTCGAGATCTCAGCATTCAGCAGAAAGTAATGTACATAGTTAATCGACTTGCTCTAAAGACGTTTTGTTCTTCCGATTCAAAAGATCCGTTCTCTTCATATAATATACGTACGCTCTTTTAATATTCTTCTACGAATGCTTGTGATACATATGCCCGATAGTTATTGCAATCTGTTTTATTTTATTTTTTATGGATATGCACTATTTTCAACTCTGTGATATGGATTTTTCTAACAGGTGTCTATCTAAAACTTGTGTTAGTATCTCAAATACTGTTACCTTTTGGTAATGTTCTTAATCAACTCTTCGTAAACCTCATCTGGATCCTGGGTTGTTGCATTTGTCTTTTGCTTTTATAACCGCATATTGAAATTTAAACATTTCTCTATACTTTATTTGATGTTTTCGTTCATTTGTTCCCAAACATCTTTGATATAGTTTTTATTTTTGATATGTTTGATCTTTTTATGTTGTGGTATTGAGATTGTGTTTCCTTATATTACAATGATGCTACTTGTTATTTTTACGATTACTTTGTGCATGTTCTCAGTTAGTTTTTGTTTATTTTCCAGTAATATTTGTTTCCAATCTTTTTAGTACAATCCACTTGTACTCTCATTCTTAAAACATCAATTTATGTTTTACAAAGATAATTATAATAGGACAGATAAAATTAGAATTAAATATTTAAAGATAATTTTATTTTAACATTCTTTACAACATAAAAAGTTTTAGTAATAAAACTAAAGTCAAAAATAAGTTAAATAAAGCGACATTTCCGCTCGAAGGACTCGATTTTGTAGACAGGATGAAGGTTCTTATCTGCATTGGAACCAAAGATATTTCTCCATTATCTCCTACGGTTTTAGTAACTTCTGAACTCTCTGGATGAGTACTTCCATTTTTGACATTCCATACATATCTGGGTGTTTCATTGAGTTCACTTAGTGGTAAATTTGCTCCAAGTGTCGTCTCTGTTATTGTGTGAACGTTTATTCCTTTTATCAGGTTCTAAAAGAAGGATGTTAGATATTAGAAATTAGGTTTGCTGGAAAGTTACTTTACAGCAATATTAATAATATTTCAAAACCGTGCCAATATTTGTACACATTCCGGCGCATGTGTTTATCGTCCAGGACACCTGTCTGGACAGACAAGCGTTAGTTGCGAGTGAGACGTGATGGCAAATACAAGAAGTGAGTTTACAACTTAAAACCGTTTGGTCGCTGTAGTGTGAGTAACAAGAAAAACACGGGAAAGACGAACATCATCTGAAGTCGCAAGACGGAAAGTAGACAAGATATGTAGAAATAAAAAAAGAGCTTACGAAAATGAACAAATAGAAAAAATTAATTGAAATTTTAAATACAACGAAATTAGAGGGGCTTACGAATACCTTAAAAAGATAAAAGCGACGCACAAGCCCTTTTAGGGGTCCGTGTATGGAGAAGATCAGCCACAGAAAGCAAGGGTGGAGGCCGAAAATACAGGAGGCCAAGGCTTAATTTGGGCTGTAGTGCCCTAAAAAAAGAAGAAGAAGAAGTGTGAGTTTACGAATGTCATCAAACAATTAAGCAATGGATGACATTATGAATGACTTTGTTGTTCGTTTTGAAAAACCATTACCATCCAGACCAACTTTGCTGTCATCGAAGAAGAAGGCTTTCAGAAAAAAACTTTAACTTATCTGCTTGAGCCATTTTTTAGGACTCTGTAATTTAACACACTTATCTGTAGATGCTCAAAGAGTAGTTACTACCGCAATCAAGAGCTCAAAGGACTGCTGACACTGTTTATTTTAACAAGATGACGTTCCAGTCCATTTTGCTCTTGCTGTCCGCAATCGCCTGAATGAAATCTTACCGGACCGATAGATTAGACGAGTTTCTCCAAACTGTCCTGCAAAAATGCATTTTCCTCCAAGAAGAAAGAGGAGGTTAAAAAATGCAGATGTGTTTCGAATGAGGACTTTCAGGTCAGTGACTCCTGACATACTAAGACAAATCAACATACGAACATAGCGTCGTATCAATGAAGTATAAATACCGATATTCTAGATAAATAAGTAATTAATAAATACCTCACAAACAAAATTGTGTTGTTATTTTTTCCTTCTGTAGTATAACAAAACCAATTGATTACTGTAAAGGGACCTTTTGGCCACCTTGTATTGTTATAGCGAGTTCATATAATATTCAGAGAATATACTTAAGGTAGTTAAAACTAATATTTTCGGACGTTTCAGAATTGGTGTGGTTTTGACGTCTCTCTTGACGAGAGTTGGTTAAATTAACGATTGTGTCTATTATCAAATTGATGCTTAGGTCACGTGGATGTTGGATTTACTAAGGTATTACTAAAAACACAGGGCTTGTGCTGTTACCGTAGGAATTGCGCATCGACTACCTACAAGTTTTCTAAAGAGGTTTTCCTTGGACGCTGCTTTCCGTCTTTTTTTGCAATGATATTCATATACGAGTATAAATATTTTATCCAGTATCGCTTCGAGATATTTCGGACTGAACGTGTATTCAAGAGTCATTCCCCTCCACGATACTTTCAGCTGGCGATTTGCATTCTTGTTTCTAAGGTAGAGGAGGCAATTTTATTTGGTTTACTTAGACTTAGACTCTACTCCACACAAGGTCCTGTCTATAAATGAGTCTTAAGTATAATAAGTCTTCTTATTATACTAAACTTTGTTCACGGCAACTCGAAACAGATTCGCAGATGTATCTTGATACCATTATTGGAGATTTCGGAGTCAGGATGTTCTTCTCCTGCCTGGGTCTCTTCTTCCGGTGTTTCTTGACTGTTTCTACACCATGTTTCTTGGCTGTTATCTCGAATACAGTCAGTCTTTGTCGGTTAGTGGTTTTTGGCGTTTTACTTCTTTAAGTTTGAGTGTAATGTCACTGATTAATGACTAAAGTTATGACCTGTATAATAAATACACCTTGTTAATATTACAATCAGCAGAATAGTGATCCCAATATTAGTTACAATTTATACATTTTATCACTGTTTCCAATTAATTTGTAATCACAATTGGATTTAAAAATTGCATACTGTACCTCTATATTAAATGTCGATTTTTTTGATAAGTTAGGATCTTCATTTTTCTCTAAAATATGCTCAAATCTCACCAGACAACTTCCGCTTGTCCATGGTTCTAAAGTTAATATGTTAACGTTTTCTGGAAGTTCTTCACTTAGCCCAGAATACTGAAATTAAAATTTGTTTAAATATATTTGGTGAAGTTTTACATCAAACAGTAGAAGTATCTGCATTTAAGTTTTCTCAAAAGTTATTATTAATTTCTGTGTGATAATGACTTTTGTAAGTAAATTATTTTGATAATTTTTCGACTGTTCTAACAACCATTCAAATTTCGTCATTTTGTGTCATGTGGAACAATTTCACCCAATCATGTCAACATTAGACTGATAATTGCATTCAGTGCAATTTTCAATCCCTATGACAACACGATCGAGTTTGACAACTTCATCCAAATAAATTTCAAAATGTCACGAATCTAATGTTAACTTAAATTTTAATAATTGTACTTTCACTGTACTTTTAATAAATAAATGTTTCGTTATGTTGAGTTATGATTTTTTTTTTCCAAAAATTATCCTCCGAATATCCCTCGGACATTAATGAATGCCTCATAATTTCATGACAAATTTCTCAAGCTCGTTGCTTGGTAACAGCACCCAGCCTTCGGCTTCGTGCTGTTACCAAGGAACGAGCTTTCGATTGTCATGAAATTATCTCGTCTGTTATCAATGTCCTAGGGATATTACTACTGATAAGTGTACTAATATTTATGGGTAAGTTATCAACATTATATTATACCAACAATTAAAATTATAAAACTGTCAAAAATACGTACAGAATATATTCGTAGAGGCAAATATCATTCAGTACCAAATATAGAAGCTTCAGAAGGTCATCAGATAACTGTTTTTGAAATAAGGAGTGCATAGAGTAAACTAAAAATTTAAATTTAGTTGCCCAATTTTTTAAAATTGCAATTAACGGCATATTATACTAGTCAGATAGATAATATGCTGAGGAAGTTGTAAGTAGATAAAGAGGCTCTAAGAATAATTAATAATTTATATTTATACCCTATTTATTTTACAAATTCCCAATCGTCAATAGAACCACGTGTAAGCCAAACAGGGTCGTACTAATGTACGACCTATGTATCATATGATTTTTAAAAATATTTACTTTTGAAACTGTTAGTGTAAGAATTTCTTGAAATTGAATCATTATATCACAATTTAACTAAACTCTAAAAAATAACACGACCAGTAAATAACTTAACAATAACTATAACATAAATATAACACAATATATTAACTTAAAAATCAACACGATACTATTTGAATTTAAAATGCCGGCAAGTTGGGATCTTTAACATGAGAATCTGTCTCGCCTAAGGTAATAAATTATATTTAATAGCCTCTTGACGAATGAGACGGCGAATATCAATACGTGCTCATGTTTACTGATGGGAATTTGGTAAACGAATGAACTTTAGAATAGAAAGCGAAACTACGGATTGAACACAATTCTTATAAGCGAAGTCACTCGCTTACACAAAAACGGCAATGTTTTTGGCAGATCTTGCGTTTCGTCGACTAATGAGTGTTGGCTGATTGTTCACTGAAATAATGAACTCAATTTTATCTACCACACTGTGAATAGTCCTTTTGGAAGGACGATTATGGCGACCTTAAAATGGGCTAAGCGCGATGAAATTTTTCCGAACAGAACACCCATTTTAATAAATTAGTTTTATCATTTGCGCGGTTGCTGCAGGCTTTATTCATCCATGGTGATTTGCTGAGATAGATAATAAATTATAGCCTATTTGACAGATGTAGCTTCAAAAAAATGAATGTTAACGACTGTTAAAATTTAGATGTTTCTATTGGAACACATATTACCTATTTACTATAAACCAAATAGTTATAAACAGTGGATGTGCCAAAAAGATAATGTTTTTTTGGAGGAAACCTCATGAAAATAAGGGTTTCCGTTGTATTCCTTACGAATACTCGTCAACTTGAAACTCATTGTCGTTAACTCATTGAAAAACTATCTTAACGTTTACAGAAATCGATCTATGAGTGAGAGTTTTTTAAAAATTTTGAATAACATCCTTTGTATAAAGCAAAGTCTGAATTTTTAAAAATATTAAAAGTGATATGAGTATTTGGGCAACATTTTATCTCGTCTAATACCAATATCGAGATCGATGTGAGAGATACGGTTTGTAAAAAGCCTAATTGTGCATAATTGGCGTATTCCCCAAAATAAACGATACTGAAAGTGAACATTTTATTAATTTTTTTAATTTACATGTTTAAAATATGTACTTTCCGGCGCAAACAAGCTATATAACGTTTCTGTAGATTATTTAACATACAACCAGATTTCTGGAATTGTTGCTGCTGTTGCTTCCCTTTTTTAGAATGTAAGATCTGATCGAGAAAGCATCCTTGATTATTGTTGGTAAGAACTGTTTTTAGACGACCGAAAGAGTTTTTGCGTTGACATAACACACTACCAAAGTTACGAAATTTGTTAAAGATTGCTAACACTTTTACTAGAGAGCCGCATTGTTAAGCACTTGTCGATATTTTTTAGAAACTTGTTTCAAACTTGAACCTTCGTCCATTTCCGTTTGAGCGGAAATAATGCTCTGTAATAAACACTTTCTATGTACTTAGCGGCAAGAACCATTTTCACGACTGTTTTAATACTAGAGTACTGTTAATATGACATATAAGTTAATGTCGTATGTAATATAATGTCGACAAATAAATACGTACTGAGTGCGCAATTTCGAAGCCGTCTCAATTTCGGTACTGTTTATGTTGGCGAATACCGATCATTGAAATACTTCCCTTGACAAATATGCACTATTAGGCGAGCGGTTTACCCCTATAAGCAGAGCATCAACCGACTAAAATTCTTTTTGCATTTCTAATGCACCAAACCTTTTTTATTCGATTCTATATATTTTTCCAAGATGAAATGTATTTTTTTTTAATTTTGTAAAATATTCACTTGTAAAAATCCCAAAAATCACTTAATTATTGATTTTTGGGATTTTTTTTCTAAAAAACTACTAAATGAATTGCAATTCTACAAATAGCTTTATAATCTTTAAACCGTCGAGTACAAGTTAGAATATTTTGACAAGGATAAATGGTTTCTATCTCGCTAAAAACGTGGACCCAAATATTTCGAATATGCCTTTCGAGAGTATCCCGATAAGCGTGTTATAGTAAATCGAATTTAGTTGAATTCATTGGAAATTATATTAAAAAAAATATCCATTTACCAATAGAAAGCAATAAAAAGTTGATTATTTCTGGTGCTTTCGAATCTTGAAGTAAAGCATATGTGATAGAAAATAATCAGTATTATGATTCAAATTTAGAATGTAATCACTTAGAAGCAGATACTAGGATTATTTTTCACGCTTTTAAATTACAACAGCAGCATTTGGATAAAAAATTCAAATTATTGTTAAATCTTCAGACC
This sequence comes from Diabrotica undecimpunctata, assembly GCF_040954645.1. NCBI lineage: Eukaryota > Metazoa > Arthropoda > Insecta > Coleoptera > Chrysomelidae > Diabrotica > Diabrotica undecimpunctata. The sequence continues at coordinate 16,816,952 of NC_092811.1, read as the reverse complement.
CAGATATATTTATTTGACTGTTATCTCATTATCATGATTTCACAAGTGAACCACTTTTATGGTTTCACACAGGAAATATTGTAAAAAATGTGGATCGTTCTCGATATATAATACCTGTACATCAAATTGCAAAAGAAATTGGAACAATAATGTGCAACAGTATCCTAATAATGCATTCTATAATAGGTTGTGATACCACAAGTTCATTTTATGATATGGGAAAAAAGAAGGCTTATAAAGCTTTGCAGAAATTAACTGATAGTCAATTGAAAAAATTAAGAAATTTGCCTACTTTACCTTTAGATGAAGGACTTACAGTTTTGACTCTATTTTTATCTAAACTGTATGACCCTCAAAATAAGTTTAAAAAATATCATGAATCCATAAATGAATTAAGATATAATATTGCATTAAAAAAAAATGCATCTAATGAAAAATTACCACCTTCGAAACCAGCATTATTACAACATTACTTAAGAGCAAAGTGGCAAATAAATGAATGGATTCAAGCAAAAAACAATATTATTTCATCTCTTGATCCATTAACCCATGGTTGGACATTGGAAAATAATTGCTTCGATTTTAATTATTTTGAAGGCGAAACTAGTTTAGATATGTTACAAAAATATTTCTGCTCATGTACCGGAAAATGTTCTACGAAAAATTGTAATTGTATTTCCCATAATTTAGAATGCTGCGCAGTATGTGCTTGTACACCAGAGAATTGTAAAAATGTTAAAGACGACTCTATTGAAGACAATGAAATCAGCTTATTAGATGGAAATCCTGTTGCTGTTGACGAAAATTTTCAAATTATTGACAATGAAAACGATGTATAATTAATATTATATTTTAATTTTATTATATTTTTCAATGAAAATTAATTATATATTGCTTAATGTAATTCACTGTAATAAAACATTCAATAATATATATTAAAAGAAAAATTACATTCTTATAGCATTGTAAAAAATTAATTTTAATTGTTTTAATTATAATATGTCTATAAAAAAATAATTAGAAATATCTTTTTTTTTAATAAATTGTACGTTATATTTGTATTGAATTAATTTTTTAAAATTAAACAAATATTTCTACGCGCTGCACGCCTGTATCACCGCAACCGCTGTACACACTTAGCGGTAGACTGCTCGAAAGGCATATTCGAAATATTTGGGTCCACGTTTTTAGCAAGATAGAAAAAAATTAACCCTGTCAAAATATTTTAACTTGTACTCGACGGTTTAAAGATTATAAAGCTATTTGTAGAATTGCAATTCATTTAGTAGTTTTTTAGAAAAAAAGTCCCAAAAATCACTAATTAAGGCATTTTTTCAACAAAAAAATGCAAATAACTCGAAAAGGAAGCATTTTTCGAAAAATTATCAAGAGAGAAAAAGTGTTTATTTTGATGAGATACACCTAAAAAAATTGATTCTGAAGCAATTCGGTAAAATTGCTTTTTTGTATAAGTTATTTGTTAATAACAATTGCCGGCCCATTTGTAAAATTTTTAAAAAAGTACATTTTATCTTAGAAAAATATATAGAATCGAATAAAAAAGGTTTGGTGCATTAGAAATGCAAAAAGAATTTTAGTCGGTATATTCTGTTTCTAAGCGTCTTTTGAGGGGTAAACCGCTCGCCTATATTACCGAATTATCGAAAGTTCTGTCGTAAGTTTGTTATTAAATTTGGAAAATATTCTAAATGGTATATTAATATTAAAATTTTTTTAAGAAGAGAGATTTAAGAATGTTAACTTATTTATTATTTATTATTTCTGGTGAAACTAGTAAACTTAATTATTACATTTCTAAAGTACGTCTTCAATTTTACCTGCAGATTCATGGATTTTTTCAATTCATCGAATGTTTGTTTGGTAGGCGACAATCCAATCCACGGTTGGCGAAGTTTCTTTTGAGCCAATATACGTTCCTGTCCAGCTGTTGTCCTTCCTAAAATTTTCAGCCGATAATATATATACATAGGTATATATATATATATATATATATATATATATATATATATATATATATATATATATATATATATATATATATATATATATATATACATATATATATATATATACATATATATATATATATATATATATATATATATATATATATATATATATATATATATATATATATATATATATATATTGTTATGTTTCTTCTTTCCCAACCAAAGAAAAATAAATAAAAAAATCCATCGAAATAAAATTTTAAGATATCAATATAAACAAATTGTATATAGTAATTTAAGATAAGATTTAGTGTAGATAAGAATAGAAATTAGGCTTTTCCAAAATCATGGTAAACACAATTTGAGCTTTTGATTGGACGGTCGTTTTTAAATGGGAATTTGTGAGCCGATCATGAGAACCGAAGAAGTCAGTTATAATTTGGTCATCGAAGGAAACAGTCATTTGTCTCAAGATAGGGTGTGGTTCGTGAGTTGGATACGGGCATTGTGAAAAGAATTGAATAGTTTTGCAGAAGGAGATAGCAAGTAGATTGAAAGAGGTCCTTGTATCTACCGTTGGCATTTTGTGAAGATTTGTGAAAGTAGTTTTACGGCATCAAGTTGACAAAAGGAGGTCTTTGTGTCATTAATAAGTAGTTGAGTTTTGCAGAGACGTTAGGAAGAAGCCAGGGCGCCATTTGTTATGATTGTTTATTTTGACTTTAATCTTAGTTTATTGAGCCAATAAAAATATATAACTTATTTGTTATCAAAAGTAAAATAAACTCCTTATATTACCTGTGTTCGATGGATTCAAAGATTTTCTAGTTGTCTTTTATCGGGATAGACAAACAAATTTCTATTCTTATCTACACTAAATCTTATCTTAAATTACTATATACAATTTGTTTATATTGATATCTTAAAATTTTATTTCGATGGATTTTTTTATTTATTTTTCTTTGGTTGGGAAAGAAGAAACATAACAATATATATATATATATATATATATATATATATATATATATATATATATATATATATATACATATATATATATATATATATATATATATATATATATATATATATATATATATATAGTAGAGTGGTAGAATTTAAGATAGAAACTTGAAGAAATGTAAATAAGGAAATCAAAATATATCATCACGTCATGTAAACAGAGATAGTATATGTCTTATACATCCCGAATGCCACGATTACAAGGACAATTAAAGCATTCAGGAGAAAAAATGTGAACAAGCACAATCAACATTCTAACAAGTTACATGAGAGATGTTTTGATAAATTTAAATTGCCTTAACATAAGATAAAAATTTTGACGTACACATACATAAAAATAATTTCCACACTGAAAAGAAAAACATTACACAATATTTATATTTATGCACATTTATTCTGAGAAATCCTCCAAAAAATCTATGAACTATAAACTGTGCTGTAAGCAAGTAATAGATATCTAAATGGATGTAAAAGTAAAACAAAACTCACCGTCTTTGTTTATTTTTTCTGTGTCGCCTATGACCAAATAATGTGAACCTCTGGCATACATTCCTAATTCTGGATCGAATTCTGTCTCAGAAAGAGGTTCGTCAACACCCTTGCCATCATCAAATACTGTTCGCCTGTGTATCTGAAAATATTACTAATAAATACTTCACATAATAAATACAATTTTTTTTTCGAAAGGATTGAAAATTAAAGGGAAAATTAGGAAAGGAGTCAATGGAAAAAAATACAAAATACCAAAAGATAATTATAGATCAAAAACCATGGAAAAGAAGTAGGGTTGAAAATATATTGGAAGAAAACAAAATGAAAAACAAAACTTATAAAAGGTACTTTTTATATTTCTTTAAACCGTTCATATGTAGTATCGGCAACTATTTTTATAACAAAATAGGTTGTAATTCTAACATGTATTTCTACAATCCTGTTGAAACGGACTCACATTTGCAACCCATTCATCATTTTAAATTTAAAACTACTCTTAAAATATAAATATCAAAATAAACAAACAAATAATTATATACAGTGTGTAAAAGCCAAATGGAATAAATTCATTATTTAGGTTACTGTACATATTTATAAAAATCCCGAAACATGTCAAATTTAAATTATAACTTGACATTCTTTAACGTGAAAATACAACCCCTACCTTCAACCTCCTTAGAATGACAGGTACAAACCCCAATTTTTAAAATAGGAAGTATAGGCTTGTGATATATCGTTTGAAAGGTCTTTTCATTCTCCATTCAAAAATGTTGTCGCTTTCAAGTTTATTAAGATTAATTAAAATAAAATAAATTAAAATCATGTGGTTACCGAAATTCGCTAAAATATACTCAAAACTTATTTTCCGTTTAGGTCTTGATAATGAGAAAGTGAACAAAAACCATAGCAATGTGGTTTTTAGATGGTAACCATTAAAAAACTTTAAAGAATTTCCGTGGAAACGTTATTTTAACACGTATTAGTAAATTGTTTTATTTAAGTTGACAGTATTTTAATTTAAGTAAAAAGTTCATTCAATTCAATTCTGAAAAATGGTTAGATTAACGGAAATGCATAAAATAACAGTTTTACAAATGATTGGTTACGGAGATAACACCTGAACACAACAGGAAGTAACTCGCCTATTTCATGAGAAATTTCCTAATTTACCGCCTATATCCCAAGGAACAATAAGTAAAATAAAGAAGCAGTTTCGCGAGTTTGGTCATGTAAGGCAGACAAAAAAAGCAGCTGCCAATGCACTGAGTGATGAACTCAAATGAGATGTGTTGCTTGAGTTTCAGGAAAATTCACATACATCGAGTACACAGGCATCCACTACATTCAATGCTAGCAATACATCGATAGTAAACATATTAAAAGAAAATAAATTGCATCCCTATAAGATGATACCTACTCAGGAGCTCATGGAAGACGATTTTGATAGGAGAACTTTTTTTTGTGAGCAAATTATGGACATGTTGGATAACAATATTATCCAATTAGAAGACGTTATGTTTTCTGATGAGTGTACTTTTTCACTTAACGGTCATGCTAAGGAGTCCAATAAATAATGAACAACTAACTCTTGGTGGACAGCAAATAGAGAGAGTGACAAAATATAAATATCTGGGAGCTTACATCAACACAGAATTAGATCCAGACCAAGAGATCCGGGTACGAATAGAAATGGCAAGGGCAGCGTTCTTAAAATTCAAACAATTGTTCTGTGACAAAAATCTGAATATTGCGCTGAGACTGAGGTTTGTTGAATGTTACGTCTGGTCGCAACTATTGTACGGGGTAGAAACATGGACACTAAAAGCGCAAATGGTTAAAAAGATTGAAGCCTTTGAACTTTGGATATACCGGAGAATGTTGAGAATCCCATGGACTGCCAGGGTCACCAATTAGGAAGTGCTGAGAAGAATGGGTCGAGACAAAAAATTGTTGAGAACGATAAAAATACGCAAGACTGCATACCTTGGACACATACTAAGAAATAACAAATATAGTCTTCTGCAGGTCATCATGCAGGGTAGAGTCGATGGCAAAAAGGGAATAGGTAGAAAGAAGAAGTCATGGCTGCGAAATATTCGAGACTGGACAAACATGACTGTAGACGAATTATTCCACGTTGCAAAAGATAGAGAAGCCTTTAAAAATGTGGTCGCCAACCTCCGTTAATGGGGACGGCATAGGAAGAAGAAGAAGGTCATGCTAATCGGCAAAATTGCCACTACTGGGCCACGGAAAATCCTCACTAGATGAGAGAAGAACACACTCAATACCCCCAAAAGGTTAATGTTTGGGCAAGGAGTGTAGGAAACAATATCATTGGTCCCTTTTTCATTGAGAGCAACTTGAATGGCAACAATTATTTGGCACTACTTCAAAATGATGTCATTCCAACGTTGGCAAATTTATATCCTGATCCAGGAAACCTTCAAGTTCCAGCGAATACGATATGGTTTCAGCAGGATGGAGCACCACCACATTACCAACTTAATGTCCGGCAGTACCTCGATACAATATTTCCCAATCGGTGGATAGGGAGGCGAGGATCGATTGAATGGCCAGCGCGATCACCCGATCTTACATTATTAGATGTGGGATATGTGAAGAGCCATGTGTACAAAACTAAACCTTCTGATTTAAATGACTTAAAAGAACGAATAACGCTTGCGATTAGGTCGATCACGCCTGTTATGTTAAATAATGTTAGAAGACAGTTTTATTTGAGATTAAGATGTTGCCAAGACGTTCGCGGTGAACATTTTGAACATCTACTTCAATAACATTCATAGTTATTTTTCGTGTTCTACATTTTATTACGTTTTGCATTACATTTTAGTTTTTGATTGTATTGTAGCGAATTTCGGTAACCACATGATTTTAATATATTTTATCTTAAGTAATCTTAATAAACTTGAAAGCGACGACATTTTTGAATGGAGAATGAAAAGACCTTTCAAACGATATATCACAAGCCTATACTTCCTATTTTAAAAATTGGGGGTTGTACCTGTCATTCTAAGGGGGTTGAAGGTAGGGATTGCATTTTCACGTTGAAGAATGTCAAGTTATAATTTAAATTTGACGTGTTTCGGGATTTTTTATAAATATGTACAGTAACCTAAATAATGAATTTATTCCATTTGGCTTTTACACACTGTATATAGGTACAAATACAAACCATCAACTCGATTTGATTATTCTCCACACTTGAACCACCTTGGGACCTGTCAGTTAGAACCGCCACCTCCACATGTTTTTCTTCATCTTTGATAACTATCTTTGAAGTTACTGGATAGTAGTTACTAGAGACTGGTTCCCAAGTAGTATTATAAGTATAGTCAGCCCGGTGGTTTTTAATCCGCTTAATAGTTTCCCGACCATTGGAGTCGGTGTAGAAGATATTTTGGTTATCAAAATCGTTTATGTCGAAACGGCTTATGACTTCTATACCACTGTATATGGTTTGTCTAAAATTAAAAAGGAGTTACGAAATAAAAGTATTTTGAAGATAATGATTAAATATTCAGTATAAACGAGAATGATTTATGAAAAGAGAAAGGTTATCAAAAGGATCAAGATATGTATTACAAATATGAATCTATATGACTGAAATAAGTATTTCCACCACCAGAGAAAAAACTCAATAGCTTCTGCTCGATTACATATACAGGCAAGATATTAACAAAAATAGTCAAATACATAAAAAATAGAGGGATAACCCCAGACTCCACAACAAACAAGGTAAATAATAGTCTCCCGTTTTATACCGCTGTCGCGGCTTTGGGAGTATAGCAGGGTAGTCTGCTATATCTAGGGCCTACGGTATACAAGGAAGGTAACATGGCCAGTGCTACGCTTCAACCGTCTATTATTACCCCTGGTTTTACCCAAGGTACTCATTTTTATTCAGGCTGAGTCGACCTGGGGCCTATAGACATTTTTAAAATGTCTAGATGTTCTTGCCGGCGGTGGGATTCGAACCCCGGACCACCGGCTTGCGAGGCAAGCATCCTACCGCTTGCGCTACGCAGGCCCCAACAAACAAGGTAAATACAATAAAAACAACAAGAGCCAAAAAAAAGCACTTAGTCAGAACATCTTATATCGGTCAAACTGGTAAAAATTTTATCAAACGGAGAGCAGAACACAAAAGGGTTTTCAATACCTATAAAAACAGATTCTATGTACACACTTAGCCTTCTAGACCATAATCACTCTAGAACGCATGCTAAAAATAGATCACTTAAGAAACAGCTATAGTGATAATAAATTTTGTGAAAGTTTTAAAAACAAAATTTTTGAGTGTTTTATTGTTAGATATTTAGAATTATGAAGGTAAATTCCCTAATTCTCTCTCTCTCTCCAATGGCGCTACAGCCCAAATCGGACCTTGGCCTCCTCCAAACTATGCCTCCAACCTTGTCGGTCCCGTGCCGATCTTCTTCAGGTTATCACGTCTAGCAAATTTTGCGCGTCCGCTGCCACTTCATCCTTCCATCTTTTCCGTGGCCTTCCTTTTTACTATCTTTTGTTTTGATTTCTTCCCAATGTTCTTCGGTGCCTAGACTGCCTGTATCTGTCAGTGTTTGTGTTATTTCTTTCTTATAGTTCTGTTTGACATCTTTTTGTTTCAATTTTTGTATATCTAGCTGTTTTGTTCTTTGTTCCTGTCTTTCCCTCCTATTTTTCTGAATTCTGCATCTGTATTTTATCTGTACTAGGATATGGTCAGATCCGCAGCATGCTCCTCTTCGGCTCTTCACATCTTGTATGCTTGTTACGGCCCGTTTGTCTATCAAGACATGATCAATTTGGTTGGCGGTTGTTTCTCCAGACATAATCCATGTCGCTTTGTGTATGTCGGGGTGTGGAAAACAAGTCGAACTTATGATCTTATTTTTTTTCTACTGGCAAAGTTGATATGTAATTCTCCATTTTCATTGGTATTTTGATGGAGTGAATGTTTACCAATAGTTCCTAAGAAATGTTCTTCTTTGCCTATTTGAGCATTCGTATCTCCTAGTACAATCTTGATGTCGTTTCTTGGTGAGCTGTCGTATATTTCTTCTAGCAGTTCGTAGAAATCTTCTTTTATTTCCATGCTATGATCTGTTGGGCAATGTTTGTTAATGATTGAGAGATTAAAGAATTTTGTTTTTATTCTTAGTTTACATATTCTCTCATTCACTGCTTTGAAAACTAATATGGCGTGTTTTATCCTATTGTCAACTATAAAAGCTACTCCGAACTCTTTCTTTCCGCTCCCTTTTCCGCTATATAGTATTGTATCGGTTTTTGTGTCTTTTATTCCCTAATTATCACCTAATTAAAGCGATATTTTCACAGGAGGCATTCTAGGACCCTTTTAGTATCTTCTTTATCCTTAAAACTATCTGAAACCAAACATACTATGATAGCAACATTCTCAGATGACACTTCAATACGCTCAGCTAAGGTGTACCTCTTCCTGGCATCTGAAGGCTTGCGGAGCCACGTCTATTCAAATTACCTTTACTACAAGAGGCAACAGATATCCTTAAGTCATCTTTAACAGTACATTAATTCCAATAAATTTAGAAGAAAAAAAACTGTAGGACTTCACTTAGACAAAAAGCTTATTTGAAGAGCACTTGTCAAGGTGAAAAAGCAGCAATTGGTCCTAAAAACTAGACAAATGGATTGAATTTTGCATAGATAAATAGCAAAAAGCACATGGCGAAAGAACATATCTTTTGAACTGGGGTGTTAGATGAGCTAATAGGGGAACTAACCGATAGTTTCAGGGTCACAAAGGGCGTGAGACAAGGCTGCATACTAAGCCCAATTCTATTTAACATCTATGGTGAATGGATAATGCGGAAAGCTACTGAGGACTGGAACGGTGGCATCACCATTGGCGGGAAAAAGATTTGCAACTTGAGATATGCAGATGATACTACTATCCTCGCTAGTTCTGAAGCTGAATTGATTCACCTGCTACAACGGATAGAAGACGTAAGCTTAACGATGGGCCTTAAAATAAATAGAGATAAAACGAGAATCATGATAATTGACAGAGCTAACAACAATCAAAATCATCTGGCCATGATAAACAATATCGCTGTTGTAGATAAATTTGTGTACCTGGGCTCATTAATAACCAACAAAGGAGGCTGTACTGAAGAAATAAAGCGGCGGTCAGCAATCGCAAAAAGCGCTATGGCAAAATTAACAAAAATTTGGAAAAGCCATGTAATAACTACCGATACAAAAATGAGACTAGTAAGAAGTCTAGTTTTTCCGGTTTTTACTTATGCATCGGAATGCTGGACCCTTACTGAGAAAGACAAAAAGAACATAGATGTATTTGAGATGTACTGCTGGAGACGAATGCTGAGAATACCATGGGTGGCCCGAAGAACAAATGAATCCATACTGGACCAGCTAAACATAAAGAAAAGACTAAGAACACAAATATCAGAACAAATAATAAACTATTTTGGACATGTCCTTCGAAGAAATGGTCTTGAAAAACTTACCATCCAGGGAAAAGTAGAAGGCAAAAGAAGTAGAGGTAGATCTCCCACACGATACACGGACTATATTGTTGCTACCATTGGCGCTCCATTGTCAGAATGTGCTAGAATGACAGAAGATAGAACAACTTGGAGGAACATTGGGAAATTTAACTAATATCTTCATGATATCACGATACCTGCATCAGGTTAACGACTAAGAAGAAGAAGAAGTTAGATGAGCTGGTACCATAATTCTCAGGAAAATATATGCAATCCAAAAATATTGGAAGCTTTTACCCAATTTTCACCTTGTGACTATTCTAATAAAAATACTTACGTGTCTATATTTCCCACCAACCAATCCAGTTCTATATGATTGTCATTTTTGTACCACCTAATACTTTGGTAAATATCAGCAATGTTAGTAATCCACTTTTGATGAACTTCTTCAACCAGTTTTCCATTGTACAAGCCAATCACTTCGACACTTTTAAGTTCTTCAGGTGTGTCTTTTGTAGGAGTGAAGACATATGCTCCAGATGTTGCATACTCCTTTTCGCCCATTCCTACACTAGATGTATAGTAATGAAAGTTTTGTTTTAATGTCAAGGATATGCCGTTTAGAGTAACGCTGCTAAGAAGGTTAGTCTTGTTATCTAATTGAAAACTAGTTAAATTTTCCAGGTTTGTTCTTTTTGTTTCCATAACTTCTTGCTTTTGTTTCTCGATATGGTAGATTTTTAAGCCGAGTGGTTTTATATCTCTGGCAGCAAAAACAAGCTCGTAGGCACTAGGAGTTTCATTTACAATTTTAACGAAGCTAAATGTACTAAGAGATTTTATCAAATCATATTCTTCGAGTCCTAGAAATATATCAAAGCATTAGATAAACAATAGATAAAAATAATAAAATAGAGACTGCTTCTTAGTAGTCAAACTTTAACAGATATTATGATATTATGACGTTATGAGGTAATAATGCCGATGGTCTTTCACTTTTCTTCAATTTTTTTTTTATTCTTTCACGCTTTAAACCATATCTTGTGAGGAATCTGCCCAGTGCTTTGAAAAGCGCGCCCAAAATATAATATTTTTTGAGAAAGTACTAGATAAGGAGACAGAAAAACCACATTAGTGCATTAAGCTGTCGTTGGGCTTAGGTTTATAAAAAAGATTGTCATGATACTAAGACATTTTTATTTACTTTTCTCTGCATTTTGGTAGGAAATCCATGCCTTTTTCAAGAAATAATATTGACTAAAAAACATTTTATCAAAGATGAGCCAACATCTTAAATTAAGTCTTAAATCTTAAAATAAACAACATATTAAATTTTAAAATACATTTTACATGTAGTGACTGTCTGTCCTATGCTTTTATTAATATTTTAATTGTTACATTTAATGTATACTTCTTAGCAACGAACTTTTACATGCTTGGTAAGTCAAAAGTTTCTCTTTTAAACCTTATCATATCTTTGATAAAATGTTTTTTAGTCAATATAATTTCTTAAAAAAGGCATGGATATCCTGCCGAAACGTAGAAAAAAGTAAATAAAAATGTCTTTGTATCATGACAATCTTTTTTATGAACCTAAGCCCAAGAAAATCTACTGAAGAACTAAGAAGTGACATTTTTGAAGAATATTGGGGACTAGGAAGTCATGAAAAGAGGCAACATTTTATAGCAAATTGTATCACGTCAGCCAAAGTTAAAACACATAAAAAAAGGCAAGTTCAAAGAAAAGAAATATAACTGATACCTATTTTTTTCAAATAAATGGACAGCGGCGTAAGCCTTGTAAACAATGTTTTCAATCAACTTTTGATGAAACTGATAAACTACAAAATACCCTGAGAAACAAATCGAGTGGTATAACCAGAATGTTCATGCAAGACCAAAGAGGAAAACAGAAACCTCCTAATAAAAACGTCTGACGAAATGTTATTGCTCATCTTAATTCATTTTCTAAATATGAAAGTCATTACACAAGACGGGTGAATAATAAATAGTATCTAAACCCAGATCTCAATTTGATGAAAATGTACCCACTTTGCAACCATACTTGAGATGTGAATTAAATATGAAAATTTATGGTATTAAAGACAAGCAAGAAATGAGCCAGTTGAAGATCTCTCAAACAACACACCACATTGATGCAGACTTAGCTTATAAATGTAAGCAGTTGGAAGAGAAGACCAAGCAAGACGCCTCCTTTATCTTTATCGTTTATGTCCTTCGCTTTTGATCTTCAGCAGTGCCTGAGAACGCTTTTTTTGAAAATTTCTGTTTCTTTTTATAAAAGAAAGTACTGGACTATAGGAAATTAATTTTTTCTTCAAACGTCAAATAATGATGACATTACTTATCTAACTTGATCCTGTCAAAGTTTGATGTCTCCGCCAGCAGCAGTTTTTTTCCCATTTCTTTACGGCGGAGGGAAAAATGTTGTCATGGCAACAATATGAAACATGTCACAAAGCAACAATACAAATGTCATTAACAACAATTAAACATCATTTTTATTTATAGTAATATTAAAAGTACAATTAGTTAATGAGGCATTTTCAAAATTGAAACCGTGCAAAAATATTCCCGACTCTTGATACGCATTGGTAATTGTTGATGATACTGATGGTCGAGAACAACTTTCAGCAATCATTCCCGATGTTGGCGAATCATGAGGGTTTAAAATTTTTTGAGCATTATCGTTCTTATTTCTTATTGAATCCTCTATATATCCTTCGGCAACCGTGCTTGATTTCCAGCCCCCATATCGTTTGAGGCATTCTAGATTTCCGCCTCCATCAATTAAAAGTGTTGCTGAAGTTCGTCATAAAGAGTGACCCGTGTATGCGCTTGCATCGTTTAAATTTAAATAACTAGCTACTTTTTGGGCTACTGCGCTGATCGAATGTATTCCCATGACGCTTCGGTAACACTTTCCATTTTGGTACTTGATAAAAAATCGGTTTTGTGTGAAATTTTCAGGCCGCAGTGATGCATACTTTTTATACAGTTTAATGTAGTTTTGACCAATTATCGTAAAAGATCTAATTTGTCGTGTTTTACTGTCTGGGATTTTGATAATTATTACATTTTCTTTATCCTCAATGTCCACAGTCTTCATTTTTACCATTTCGTCGCATCGACAGGCGCCGGTAAAACCCCAATTAACAAAACAATCTGAAATATTTTTATAATTTAGTAGAGTATACTACATGCTTTGCAATATAATTTTTTTTTACCTTTAATCCTAAATACAACTTATCTGGCGCTTCAAACAAAAATTTATCAAACTCGTCTTTAGTGAAAACTTTAGACTTCTTTGCAGTATATCCTTCGCTTGTTTTTTTCAGAAAGACACGTAACTTTAAAAATTTGCTTATATCCACATTTTTTCTAATAACTAACTCGGATTTTATCATAGAGTATCGTGACCACATTGTAGAAGATTTCCATTTATTTTCATTTTCCATTATATTAAAATATGCCAGTAAAACGTCTTCGGTAACTTGCCGTACTCCTCTTGTATCGCACCACTCTTGGAAGTGCTTGTACGCTAACCGATACTTTATTCCGGACTTGGAGGGCCCCAAACTTGCTACTGCATCATTAGCCGCGGACTCAATTTCGTTTAGGTTTTCCATTTTCGCACTAAATTTGCGCTTGCGGTTGCAACAACAATAAGCTGTCTTTAATAATTGCAAACAACTGTCAAACAACTGTAACCAGGGAGACGCAAATCCCACCGACGACTTAATTATTTTAATTTCTAACATCTAGACGACTTTGATAGTTGTCACAGTTAATTTCGAGTAAAAATAGCGTATGAATTGTACTATTTATGGTTGAAAATTGCTATGTTTGAAGAAAAAATAGTATACTTTATTCGGCAAAGAAGCGACTTTTCTTGACTTGCCCTCTATTACGCGCCTCACTTTGTTCGGCGCGTAATATCGGGCGCGTCAAGAAAAGTCATGCTTCTCCGCCTCATAAAGTAATATACTATTACTAGAAGTCGAAAAAGTGCTATAGAACTTAAGAAAAAATATGATGCGATAATACCTATAGCTTTTGAAAAAAAAAGCAACATCTTCTAGATCTCTTACCGCTCATACCAGAAGTGTACAAACAATTTTATCAAGAACTGCCAACTAAAAGTGTAAACGATATAGACACAGATTTAGAGGAGTTTATTTTTGATGATGAAATATAAATATTAAATGACAGTCACTCTTTTTTCCACGTAATATTCAAAATTAATCAGAGATGTATCTCATACATTTGGCAATTAGTAGAATAAATTTAGATAAACGTAAATACATTTTTAGAGATAAAAATTTCTTCATGTACGTCATCTGGTATTGGTATCTTCTAGTTATTGACCAATACCGAAACGTTCCTTTACGTATGTCTTTCACTTGTTAAGTTTGTATTCATTTTTATTAATGCAGTTGTTTTCTAACCCAGCCTAATATTTAACCTTGCTATAATAATAATACAATAATACAATGTAGTCTCCCGTTTTATACCGCTTCGCGACTTTGGGAGTATAGCAGGGTAGTCTGCTATATCTAGGGCCTACGGTATACAAGGAAGGTAACATGGCCAGTGCTACGCTTCAACCGCCTATTATTACCCCTGGTTTTTAAAAATGTCTAGTTGTTCTTGCCGGCGGTAGGATTCGAACTCCGGACCACCGGCATGCGAAGCAAGAATACTACCGCTTGCGCTACGCAGGCCCTGGCCCTGACCCCCCAACCTAGCTTAATAACACTAAAACAAAATTTACCATCTGGTCCATTAATAATATATTTTCCGTCTTCCACGGGCAGTCTGATATAATGCGTTACCTTCCATGCTAGTGGATTATAGACGGCGATGACAAATTTATCACTCTTTTGGGTAGTGGCACATATACTAAAATTGGTAAGAAGACAAGAACTCAGGTTCCAGTCCAATTCTGTCTTTACTTCAAGTAGTTCGCTAAAACAAAATACCTATTATTTATTATTAAGGCAGAGATAATTGGGCTATATCATATAACTGGAAGAAACAGTAACTAAAAATTGTGTCCGGCACACACATAAAGACGCGCGCCCGTTTAACCTTGCCCCTAAGGAACATGTGTACCATTGTACAGTGGAACCCACATATCCGAAGATCAAACCAGTCACACTTCGCTGGTACCTATCTGACCCCTAGAATTTTCCTCCACCCCTTTCCATCGTGTAACTTACATGGGTAGGCTTATGAACTAATCCCTTTTTTTGCATCCTGGTTAATGAAACTTCCTCTGTTTTTCTCGATTGTGGTTTACTTTATTGAATTAATTTCTGTTAACAATAAAATGGCAGAGCTAACAGAAATGGATTATCTGAGACGAAGCTGCGGTAGATCGAAACTGGAGAGAGCTACAAACGAACAAATAAGAAACGAAATGAAAATGGAGCGAAATATCAACTATGACATAGAACTAAAACAATTAATCTGGTTCGGACATGTTAAAAGAATGTTAGAGTACAGATGGCCTAGACAAGTACTGGAATGGATCCCTTCTGAAAGAAGAAAGAGAGGACGACCACGGAGAAGTTGGCGCAACGATATTGATTAAGCAATGGCGGCAAAAGACTTAGAAGAGGCAACTGCATATGACACAAAAAGATGGAAATTGGGGGCGACAGTCGTAATCAATCCGTTATTATATATTATATATAACAATAACATGGCTTAGGAACTTAAATACCTGAAGTTTATGTCTCTCTGTCCGAAATATTTGTGTGTCCGGTTCCTCCTAATTGACAAAATAAATTTTGTTCTTCTCACCGGCTGAGCATCAGAAAGGCCTGACCATCGAGCCAATGCTTGTCGTACATGACCTCAATGCTCAGCTTTTGTGCTTTAGGTCTGCGGGTTTGACCTGCTTTATAGGTTTATGTCTAGGCGGCAGTATAGGAGGCCTGACGGGACTCTTATACCCATTATGTGTGTTGTGAATATGAAAAAAAGTATTAGAAGTCACTTGATATATAAATTAGCGACATAACTTCTAGTAGAAGGTGTTTTTTAACGTTTTCAGTCGGTATTTTTGGTAAGCAATGCCTTTTTCTTCAGTGAGAGTCACGTGTTCCATTGCAATCCTGTCTTATTTTGCCAAGTCATGACTACTTAAATTCACGTTTCAGTGTCTTACTAGAGATCTGTTAAGACTTGTGTCATCGAATTAGTTTGTGAATCAACACCGCACGTCTACTCTGCATTCCGTTCAGTTTGTATTCTGCTAAGTTATGGCTAGTTGACTCCACCACCCACTGGCAGTGTGATAAGACCTGTTTCGCTGAACTAGCCCATAACTCAGCAAAACACTTTCGCTCTGCTCGCCATCCTCGTCCTAAACTGAATCTAGGCGGAACAACGGCAGTGCAATTTTTTTTCAACGTCTACTGCTGCTTCCATTTGACTATTGTGTAGCTATCTCAGTCTTCATTTTCCTTCTGCTAAACCTCCCTATATCCAGCTATTTGTTCCTTGGGCCGTTTGTGTATTGTCCTTATATTTTCATTATAGTTCATCATGTCCTGTTGAGATGGTTTCTTAGGTTATTGAATATCTTATAGGTCTTCTCATCTTAGAATCCTTCTTTGCTGTGACTCCCTATATACGTACCTTAACGGTACATATTTAGGTATCCCCACGGCTTCTCTGATTATGTAGTTTTAAACTGTTTGGATTTTTTTTCTTCCTATTGGTTTTATAGGTATGTCCCCATGCTGCAGAAGCATATGTCAGTGTTGGCAAGATTATGCTGTTTCCCGTTTTGATTTTGGTTTTAAACCTCAGTTTGCTTTTTCCGTCTATTAGCCAAGGGAGTTAACTCCTAAGTGCTTTAACTTTGTAGGCCGTTTGGTTCACATGTTCTGTGAACGCTTTGCCCCGTGTAACTCCAAGGTATTTAGCTTGACTGCTCCACCCAATTGGGGTGTTGGCTTTCCTTATTTCACTGTCCACTTTACGTTTCCTTTATTGTTTAGTGCTATTTGTACTTTATGTACCATATTTGCAGTCGTTTCGACTTATCGGTCGGTAGTTTTGTGGAAAAGACTCATTTTACCCCGTTTTCCAAACACAATTATATAAAGCTCCTTCCATCTTTTTGGGAAATATCTTAAGCGTAGCATGTTGTTTATTATACTTGTTATGTAGACAATTGATTTCGTCGGCAAGCTGTGTTGGTGATGTAATCTGATGCTGGTGCTTTCTTTACGTTTATCTTTTTATTCTGTTCAGGGAAAATATGTGTTATAACTTTTCTGCCCCTTCTTGTTCTTAGATTTCTGGCTCTTCTTCTTCCCTCTTCGGTTAAATCTAAGTCTTCGTTGGGTTGGCAGTTGTTTTTGCATCCCATTTCCAACGTATCCTTCACGACTTCTGCTTTTTCTTCCTTGGTGTATACAATTCCGTTTTTCCATGTAGTGGTGGAATTGGTTTCTTGTCTTGTCACAGTATTTTTAAAATTTTACAGAACGCAGATTAATTTGAATTTAGCTCTTGGATGTAGTTGTCCCAGCTTTGGTCCCTTGGGTATTCCAACTGTCTTTTGACTTAATTGTGTCTGTTGAGTTGCAAAATACTTTTGAGTATGAAAAAAACAAGAAATCTACCATACTTGAAAATTAAGTTGTTCAGCTCTCATACATTTTATAAACGAAACTCAAGGCAAAAAAAAGTAAAAAGATAAACATTTTGTTCATATATAAACAAAAGAAGGATAAATAAATAAAGAGAAATTGTTTAGTAACACAATAATGTTTTGCTCTTGTAGATTATTGACTTTAAATGCCATAGATTTTATCCTTTGGTCAAAATTTTTATATTAAATTATTTATACAATAGATACAGTTTGGAAATAGCTCTTTGTAGCTCACTTTTAAAAATCTATAATCAGTGGCGGATAATAGACCAGATCTCCAGATAGTTTAATATAACTAAAAGACGCCAAGTACAGAGATCTTTCGTTACAAATGAAGATATAAAGGGGATTGGAAAGTATCCAGATTATACCTATTATTCTGTCTTTTATTGGTGTACGTTCAACTGCTTAAAACATCTAGATGTGTAAATAAATTTTTAATAATGCTCCAACATACCAGATCACTAAGGGTTAACATGTTAAATTTTACAAAAACGTTAATTAGAAAATAGAAATAAGTCACTAACCTTATTATTTCAGTAAGTGGTTCTTCTGTTTTTTTAATAGCAGCGGTTAAGGTTCTGACATAATCATTAGTAACAGCTTGAGTTGCAGTACCGGTTATTGCATCATGATGTTGTAATGTTCCTAAAGCTTGTTTAAGATGCATTAAATTCTCATCATAACCTCTTTTGGAACTAAGTGCATATAACTGTTTACTTGCCTGGAATTGTAAAATTAATATATTTTTTATTATAATAGTAATTATTTTGGCTTGTGCGGTACTCCTTCAAAAGGTAGGTTACCTAAAGTTTGCTCTTAATAAATCTATGCAGATATCGGCAACATTATCAAGTAATTTTTAAATGGCAAAGTAATCACAACAAGATCAAATTGAATGGGCTATCAAAAGCTGAAGTCAAACAAATTTTCTAAAGAGGATGACACCTTTGCAATTTTGCAACATCAGGGAATTAATACACCTCTTCTTCTTCTTCTTAACGTGCCATTTCCGCGACGGAGTTTGATGTGCGTCCGTACCATTCTGGTACGGACTGATTAGTGGGTTATGGTCTGATGTAACATCTGCTGCTGGATATGTTTTAACTGATTTGATAGTGTTACGATATCTCTCTTTAATAATTATATAATCGATTTGATTTCTTACCACTTTTTCCTGTTTATCTGCTGGTGAGTGCCATGTATATTACCGTCTTATAGGTAATTTAAAGAACGTGTTTGTGATTATTAGGCTTTGTTCTTGGCAGTATTGTATTAGACGATCTCCTCTATCGTTACGTTTCCCTAGTCCTTGATCTCCCATTATTGTTCCAGCTCTTCCCTTGCCGACTTTTGCATTGAAATCGCCTATAACTACCGTGATTTCCTTGTTCTTTGTCATTTTCAGTGCAATTTCAATTTGTTAGTAGACTGTTTCTACTTCAACTCCTATCTTCAACTTAATATCTCACTCAGCAAAAATATTTAAGATTAATGTTGAATATGTTGCTTTTGTGAGTCCAGTACAATTTAGGTAAACAGAAATAAAAAAGAGACTAACTAACAATCAGTTTATTCTGCCACGGATGACCGGTTTCACATATTACAATTTACTATGCATCCTCAGGTCTATGGTATGGCAGATATTAAATGCTGAAATTACAATAACGAATATTAGGGTGCCGTCTGGTACAAAATATATATACTTTTAAAACTGAACATAAATAATATTGGCAATATTGTTATATATTTTGTTCCAGGCAGCACGCTTATACTGCTTATTGAAATTTTAGCATTTAATTTGCTATACTGGAGACATGAGGATGCATAGTAAATTGTTGTATGCGAAACCGGTTGTCTGTGGAGTGGCGTTTTTCATCGACGCAGAGAAATAGAAAATACGTAATAGACAAAGACAAAATATAAAGACGGGAACCAACACAACGTGGAATACCGTTTTTCTTTCTCAATATTTGTGGTTCACGATCCTTGGATAGGACAGAAATGTGTATTTATGGCCCACATGTAATGTGCTCCTGTTTGTCGGTAAATCAGCACAGTTCAAAGACAATCGGAAGCTGATGCACCGCATATCCAAGCTTCCAAGTGGCTAGAGGAGTTACGATCAGTGTCGTGGTAATTTTACTATAAAGTGGTCTAACGAAGTTGTGTTGCACTTTTTATTATTGTATAAATTACCCAACTTGTAAAATTTTTACCAGCAATACTGGTGGACAAAACTAACCTAAACCCTGATCTTAACAGGACATGTTTTATTGCGGTAGTTATCAAAAAGTAAATTTATCAATTTCACACTAACATGGGGTGCCATCCGTGGTCTCTTTTTTTTTTCTTCTTTTTCTTTTTTTATGTAGACATGACACTGTCTGTTTTTTATTGTGCCTTCAGTAAGATGTCGTTTCATCGTTTTCTTGGTCTTCCTGATCGTCTTTCTATTGGGGAACCGTCTCCTGCCGTCTTTACTACTCTATTTTTGATCATTTGCCTTATATGATCGTTCCTTTCTACTCTTCTATTTCTTTCTACTTTCCTCTCTATAAGTGGTTCTGTCGCTGTGGTAATTATGTTATTTTTGAGATTTCAGAGCTTTCTAATATTTCATTCTCAGCAATCTTCTCTGATATTCTTTTTCTGTATAAGTATTCCCTGGATTCCATATTTAGTCCTTCGACTCATTTTTGTTTGTGTTGCCGCTCGTCTCTTAAGTGTGAAATATTTCATGATTATTCTTCTCCTTTTTTTACTGAATATGTTTTCTGTTCCTGTTTGCCGACGTGAACCTGTCTAATTCCGGCTTTATAGTGTCTTTAAAAAAAAACAACAACAAAAAATTTGAACAAAATTTTTACCTGAAGTATATTGTTTCCGTCCCTTTCAAACCTTTTCAAATTGGTCCTGGAAGTGAAATAACCCGCCCAAAAAGCATGGTTGTAATCACTGTATGGGAAGAAGTCATCAGTTTTTAGTGTTAAATTTACATTATCATCGTGCACACTCTTCATATAACAAGATGGCGTAGAATAAATCAAATTGTACTTCGTATGATTTTTAAAACCCCTAAAATATTGTAAATAAAAAAATAGGATAGTCGTAAAATTTCGTAACAAAAACATAAAAATTTAATATACAAATCATTTCGGTTTTTTATTACAGTGTACCAACATTTTTTACTCCGAGTAATTTCAAAACATATCGATTTTTTTGAAATTTTAACAGTAAGTAGAGAATACTTGGTTACCAACAATCTACCCAATAAAGAATGTGTTCTACTTTGAGGATGAAGTCCGTCCTTACTAGAGTGTTTATACCTTGTGGAACCTTTATACTGAAAATAATTTCAAGAGTCAATAGAAAAAGCAAAAATATCTAAGCACAAAATGCTCTAGAGCGTTTTTTTTTTTCGAAAAGTTAATAATATTAGACTTCTAGTACTCTTTGTCTATTGGTAATAATACCACCCTTAATATTTATACGGTAATTGCAAATAAATTTACTTTATTTAAGCATCAGTTGCGGGGGTCAAAAGTTTGGAGAACTTAAATTAAATAATGTTAAAAAAGTATTTTTAACATTTTTAAAAATACCATATTTTTTCCAAAATCAGTACAAATCTATCCAAGATACGTAAAATTTGCTTAATAACAAAACAAAAATTTACAGAAAATACTGTTGTGAGAATTTTGTATTTGAGAATTAATCTAACTGTCCCTATTATATTAAAAAAACTTACTTTATTAACTTATCCATGTTATCAAAATACATTGCAGATTGTTGATATTGAAAATCTCCACCCATTACGACCAAAATATTCTTGTTATCTTTGGAATAAAATTTAGCATACTCATCTAAAATATCCGTGAAACGGTTAATCTA
Organism: Diabrotica undecimpunctata; assembly: GCF_040954645.1. Lineage (NCBI taxonomy): Eukaryota > Metazoa > Arthropoda > Insecta > Coleoptera > Chrysomelidae > Diabrotica > Diabrotica undecimpunctata. The sequence continues at coordinate 16,795,362 of NC_092811.1, read as the reverse complement.
AAACAAATATTAATCGTAATAGAACGATTTTATTAAGAAAAAGTTATAGTCAAAAATACCACTATTAAAGAAATGATAGGTCTTAATGGAACTTGTTTATGCAAATTGTATATATTTGGATTCATTGTTCATGAAATTGTTTGTCCACAAAGTATAGTGGCAAATTAGTTATTTAAAATCTTTGATATTTTCTAAAAGTACCCATTTTTACCTGCCTTGCTACGAAATCTATTGTTAGAATAGCCATTCTTATATAAATTCTAATCTACACTAATCTCTTTGTGAAAATGTATGAGTTTTTTTATTAATCAGTAAAAAATGTTTTACATACAAACCATTAACTATCCATCGAGAAAAAGTTGACATGGTTTGGACATATACAACGTATGAAGAAAACGTACAAAGTAGAAACAAAACTCTCTAAGCAAATTTGCACCTGCACCTTGTTGAACGATTGACGATGACCTTTGCAGCATTTGTAAATTCCTTTGTATGTCTTGAAATCCTCTTTGCATCGCCGAGTTACTATAAACACATTTTTAGAGTTTGTTTATATACCACGGACGCGTATTTCTTTAGTATTTTTCTTTGATCAAAGCCGCTCGATAGTGGGTTTCAAATAAACATCCATTTAGATCGCTGAGAAGGTTTTGCTGAAAAGATAATTGCGACACTCTCACTGAGGCCGTTGTCAAGGGCAATTGTTTTAGCGTTTGTCCAAATTTTACGTCAAATTTGTAATGTTTTCTTGTTTTTCGTCCGTTTTCATGGAAAATATGTAGTGTATTGTGGCAGTTAATAGTTCAGTTACAGTAAAAGTGAGGTTTGAATATTTGGTCAAGGAGAACAGACGTCGTTTAGTTTGGTCGGAGGGAACCGGCAAATTTGTAAAGAAAAGTGATTTTTACTCATTGTGATGTATCAGTTCTAAACGAGTAATTACTGTTTTTTTGTTTGTAAGCCGTCTCTCATATGAGTTGTTTGTAGAACGGCGTTTGCAACAAATTTGAAAAGTACCCACATGTTCCAGTTTCTCAAAAAAGCGGAGCTTCAAATTGTGAGTCCAGTGTCCCAATTTCAATCTTAAATATTCCAGAATAAAGTACTGAGGAACATCGTAGATGCGCCTTGGTACGTTAGGAACAACGACCTTCACCGGGACCTCAAGATGGAAGACGTCAATCAGATAATCAAGAAATTTGCAGGGAGCCATGAACAACGACTTTATCATCATGTAAACGTCGAGGCTATCCAGCTCCTCGACAATACGAACCTAGAAAGAAGGCTCAAAAGAACAAAGCCTTTTGAACTGGTATAATGAGTGAGTGAAAAGCAGAGTAAAGTGTTGTGCGAGTATGCATGCTAAATTTAATGCTAGTTATTAGAAATAATAGGAAAGATACTAGTGAGTAGACACCTAATTTTAAGATTTCATTAGTAATTTAAGTTAGAAACAAATTGATAATTGGTCTTACTGACCAGATTTTAATGTAAGTACACTTCTGTGTCTTTAGTAAAAAAAAAAAAAATAGTCAGTCCTAAGAAGCGTTTTAGAACATAATTCGAAATGTGAGATGCATCCTTTTGTTCGAGTGGCAGAGAGTTTAAATTCCAGTTCTTAGCCCCAGAAAATTTAATGTAACTTTAATGCAATCCAGGTAACTTTTTTGTTTGAACTTTTAAAGGAAGAATAAAAACTTTTGTTTTTTTAATCATTTACCTGATCGTCTAGGTTAAAATAGATGCTATCTTTATCATCCACAATTTGATCATTTTGACAACCTATGTCCCAACAGAAACCATTTGGGGCATCGTAACCTTTATTAGGGAAAATACTGCCAAATATAATGCTGTCATCTACAAAGAAAATAAAAAATATAATAAACAATTATACAGGGTGTTTCAAAAAAAGGTAACCCCGTCTCTAGGGTAGGTAAAAAACTGAAAAATAATTGGTTAAAATCCGTTAAATCCGTTTTCAAGATACAGGGCGTTGAAGAAAAAAAATTACGCATTTTTTACGATTTTGCCGAAACTACTGGCAACATTGTAATGAAATTTTATACGAATATGTTTTGGAAGCTGATACATCCCATGAATTTTTTTTATATCTGATTCTCATAGAGGGCGCTAGTTACACGGATCGTACTAAGTATTAGTCAATATAATTTTTTTAAGAGTATAATTATTAGTGTTCAAAATGCCCTCCGCTTTCGCGAATGCACAAGTCTATTCTTTTTTCTAAAGATTCCATTAACCTTCTAAACGGCAGGGGATCGGCTATGATGTCATTAAATTGACGTTGAATTCTTTCTTCCAATTCTTGGCGTGAATTTACCTCTGTAGCATAGACTTTTTCCTTAATACACGACCAAACTGCGTAGTCCAAAGGGTTAAAATCGCATGACCGAGGAGGCCAATGAATCGGATCTTCTGCACCTCTACCAATCCATCGATTCGGAAAATGATTACTTAAGCAATTACGACACCTTCTATCAAAGTGTGGTGGAGCTCCATCGTGCATAAAAAATAAAGATCTTCGCTCGTTTAGCGTTAAATCTTCTAATATCTCGAATAAGGAATTGTTTAAAAAATCAAGATACATATCACCATTTAAATTTCCAGGTAGAATATGATAACCTATTAATTTGTTACCTAAAGTTGCTGCCCAAACATTAACTTTAAATAAGTGTTGGTAATGTGATACCCTTTTGACTCGTGGATTCTCATCACACCAATAGTGTGCATTATGGGAGTTAAACATAACTTGTCGCGTAAAGGTGGCCTCGTCCGTAAAAAGAATGCATTTTAAAAAATTTGGATTGTGAGCTGTCCTTTGTTGCAATGTTTCACAAAAATCCACTCTAACCGGTAGATCATCTGGCAAGAGCTCTTGGACTTGTCTGTAATGATAAGGATGTAATTGCTGTTCTTTCAGTATCCGCCAAGTACTTGAAGAAGAAGTATTTGTTTGTCTTGCTATATTCCTTACTCTAACTGTTGGATCTTGATCAAGTAAATTTAAAATATTATTTTCTTTATTAATTGTTCTTGTTGTTCTTGGTCTACCAGAATTTATTTTATTTGGTCTTACATTCCCAGTTTCTCGACAACGTCGTTCAACGGCTCTAAATGTTTTTTTATTTGGTAAGTTTCGTCTAGGAGACTTTTCTGCATAACGTGTTACAGCTGCACTAGAACATCCTAAACATTCGCCTAAGGTTAATAACATGTTAGTGTATTCAACATTTGAGTACATTTTGATTTGATTTTACAAATAACACGGTTTCAAAACTCTAGTTATTGTTGATTTATCGTCATAACAATCAATAAATGTCAGATTTCCATGGCACACTTGGAGAAAATAGAGGTATACCTATTAGAACTTTGTCATTACTACCAGCATCAATTATTACTTCATAATTTTCAAATCAAAATATTCCGAAAACGGTACACAGTATCGAGTTTTACCAAGAGTACCTTTTTCGTGTAAAATTGAATGATGTTTAAGTTTACTTGAAATTTTGATTAATAATTATACTCTTAAAAAAGTTATATTGACTAATACTTAGTACGATCCGTGTAACTAGCGCCCCTATGAGAATCAGATATAAAAACAAATTCATGGGATGTATCAGCTTCCAAAACATATTCGTATAAAATTTCATTACAATGTTGCCAGTAGTTTCGGCAAAATCGTAAAAAATGCGTAATTTTTTTTTCTTCAACGCCCTGTATCTTGAAAACGGACGGCGTTACAAAAATTTTTTACTAAGCAAACCCCAATTATTTTTCAGTTTTTTACCTACCCTAGAGACGGGGTTACCTTTTTTTTGAAACACCCTGTATATCATATTAAGTAACGATATACATGGAGCTTATTGTTCTAAGCTTTATTTAGACCAAAAATTCTGGACAAATGTTAAATAAAGTAGTTGGATAAATTCTCATTATATTCAGTTTTTCTTTACCTTTAATTTTGTGCAAGGTTGAGTTATTATACGAACCATTATCAATTCCTTTTACAGACACATTAAGTCTTTCCCACTGAATCTTTTTTGTTTTTCCTTTTAAATCCCTTGTATAAACTTGCAAAATTCTTCATATGGAGTGATTAGCATCAACATCAACATCAAAATATGTTGAATATACATTAATTATCTTAACTTATGATCTTTCATTTTAGCATGAATTGGTGTTCTAGATTTCTAGTAGTACATATTGTATATACATTCTTATACTTATTTTTGTTTGTCACTTTACTTATCCATCTAAGATTTTGAATTTTTTACACACATCGTTCATTCTTCTTTCTTTTCACCTGCCGAACATTCCGTTCATCATAGCTATTATGACACTTTTATAAATTTTTTTCAGGTTGCGGAACTTTTTGGATTCGAGTTATGATCCATGACTCTACATCACGTAGATGAGCCGAATACGTAAGGCCTCCCGTCCACTGGATCCAGAAAGATTCGAACTGCGAAGGTGCGAATTCGGACGAAGGTCTGAAGAAAATCATGTGGACGCCGATCGTCTATTGCATCAGTATTCGTCCGAATTCTATGGTTTAATTATGGCTCTACGGAACGGTCTTTTTGATTCTGATCAAGATTTTCTCTTTTTGGAACAATCTGCTTTGATTCATCGACATGTCAGGCAATATAGACCAAGAAGAGAACTGTGGGTAAATCCTTTTTACGCAAAAAGAAACGAGCTTAAGGAACTTGCCCATTTGTAATACAATGCACCAAATCGACGATGACCACCACTTCTCATATTTTTAAATAAAAAAAGATACATTCCAATACATTATTAACAAATTCATCATCAATCAGCCAATCCCGTCCACTGCTGGACATAGGCCTCCCTCAGTTCTTTCCAGTGTTCTCTACACTGGGCCGCTTGTAGCCAGTTTCCCGCTACTCTTTTTATGTCGTCGGTCCATCTAGTCGGTGGTCGTCCTCGGCTTCTTTTATAATTTCTGGGCCTCCATTCCATAATTCGTCTTGTCCATCGTCCATCTTGTGTTCTGGCTAAGTGTCCTGCCCAGTTCCACTTAAGTCTCGTGGTTCTTTCGATGACGTCTTGAACTCCTGATCTTTGCCTGATTTGTCGGTTTGTTATGTGGTCTCGGAGGCTCACATTCAGCATTGCACGTTCCATGGCTCGTTGTGTAACTCTTAGTTTATTCGCAGATTTCTGCGTGAGTGTTAAAGTCTCTGCTCCATAAGTTTGTACAGACAAAACACATTGGTTATAAACTTTTCGCTTGAGACACATGGGAATTGAACTTTTTAGAATATGGCTTAGTTTGCCAAATGCTGCCCATGTCAGGCCTATTCGCCTCTGTATTTCATTTGTTTGATTGTCTCTATTTATTTTGATCTCGTGTCCCAGATATTTGTAAGTGTCTGTTTGTTGTATGGTATTATTGTCGATAGTTATATTTCCACTCATTACGAGATTTGTCATAAGTTTAGTTTTCTCAAAGTTTATCTTTAATCCTGCTCTTTTAGACAGACTTTTAAGCGAATGTAGCATAGAAACCGTATCCTGTAAGTTATCTGCGATTAATACGACATCATCTGCAAACCTCAGATGATTTAATCTTTCTCTATCTATATTGATGCCCATATCTTGCCATTGGGTGTTCTTAAATATTGACTCTAGAGCTGCCGTGAACAATTTTGGTGAAATATTGTCTCCTTGTCTTACTCCTCGACCTAAGCTGAATTTTTCTGTGTCTTCGTGTAGTCGTATACTTGATGTAGCGTTCTCGTAGATGTTTTTGATTAGTGACGTGTACCTGTAATCTATTCGGCTTTGATTTAGGGCTTCCAGTACGGTTTCAAACTCTACAGTATCAAAAGCCTTCTCGTAATCGACAAATGCAAGAACCAGTGGTATGTTGTACTCGATGCATTTTTCAATTAAGATCTTTATGGTGTGCAAATGGTCATTTGTGCCATATCCTCTCCTAAAGCCTGCCTGTTCTTTGGGCTGATAGAAATCAAGTTTAGGTGTTAGTCTCTTTGTTAAGATTTTCATAAAGAGTTTATACATATGTATAAACATATACATATGTTTATACAAATTCATACTAAACTCGAAAAATTAACCGTTCACAGTCCATTGTATCAATCTCGCGTCATCCAAGTTTCGCACTATTTCGCAGTTAGATCTCAACATGCTGGGATCGGATGCGGCATCATCCGAATTCGGACGAAAACGTACGAACGGTACTGGCCCAGTGGACGGGCTCCTCTTTAAACCACGTGTTTGGAACCACGTTTTAGATTTCACAGCTTTCCGGATCGAGTGGACGGGAGGCCTAAGATTTTATTAAACGAACTTTTATTTTTAATTTTATATCGTGACTGGGAAATACTGTTTTCATTTGAACATATAATTTAAAAAAGTAAAATGCTACAGAAAACAGTCAGACCATTACCTAAATTAGCACTTCCTTGCCAAGCAAAATCCAACCTGTGTTCTTGTTCCCTTATTGAGCGATCTGAATGGTCCAATCTACTAAAGAACATTCCATTATAACCCATTTGAGCTAGAATGGAAGCTTGCTCTCTACTGTGTCCAAATGGATCTATTTGCCAACCTACTCTAGATCTTCCACACTTACCTAGAGTTTCTTCAATTATCCTAAAAAACAATTCTTTGTTATTATCTTTAATGTGTAAAAAAATACATTTGACCTCATTAATTCTCAATAAAAGTGTCTATGTAAACAGGTTTCACAGACAAGTAGGACAATCGTTATAATGCTTTGTTAAGAATTTTACAAACAAAACCAATAATTATATTTTTTGTTTTCTGCTGTTATAACTTTACTAAAAATATATTATATTTTTTCCTTCATGGTATTAAAAAATTGAACTTAAACTTTTTTGGTGGCGGAGAAATTGTGTGTTTCCATTACTAAGATGACAGCTTACTGAATAGTTCAAAATAATGATGCCAAGATTCATTGCCAACAATTATTATTAATAAAAGAAACTCATTATTGTTTTGCCTGTGTTTCGTGAGATATTGCCAAGATAAATCCATCCGCGAGCTTTTTAGGTCCTCTGGCAATGTGTCTCGACCGAGTCGAGACACATTGCGTAAAAACTTTGCTGTAACCCAGCTTGTGTACGATACTATGAACAGATCATGTATGAGTATACGCAAGTATTTGATACGCAAAAGATGCGTATTCATGGTAAGATTATTCCCAGTAGTGTCTTTAAACAACGTTTTAAACTGCTCAAAATTAATTGTTAGGTGTGGGTTTTTGAAGTAAAATCTGTTTATTTTTCAGATGTGTAATGACTTGGTTTATGTGGCATTAAATTTTAAATGTTCTAAAGCCATACAATAAACATCATCTGAAATTTTTCTTTGATTTCCGTGTTTTCCACGTTTTTCATCAAGTGGAGTTTTCCCAACATTTTTTTTCTATAATATTCACACGCTTCACTCCTACTTGATATATGTCAACAAACAAGGAACGGCACACGGGTACATCACAATCAGAAGTTTTAAGTTTGTATTTCCGGTGATACTGTCTGCTAATTTTGGGATTTTCTATCTTTCTTTACCTTTCTGGAGGCTCCACTAAGACCATACAACCTGCCAGAAGAGTGTTTTTTTTTTCTTTTTTGAACCATTATCATAGAAAGAGTCAAATAAACGCTTTTGACCTTGAGAAGTTATTTTTGCAAAACATTTTTCTACACAACACTTACGGACAACCGAAAATACCTTACTCTGTACAGTTTTTCCTGTAAATTTTAATACATACTCCTGTCCACTCTGTCTCTTAGATTTTGCCAAGTTTTCTTTCCAATGGTCTTCGTGAACAATTTTCTTTTTGGCACCTTCTAACACCGCGTTAACTAAAATAGCGTCACGTTTAGCCATTGCTTGAAAATACACTTAAACTTACAGTTTGAAATATAACATAACCTCAATCACATTGTCAGAAATTCACCAAAGCAGAGTTAATTTAGAGGCACAAATCTTTCTCAGATGTGCCAACACTTCTCTAAGTTTTTGTGATGAGTGTTTTTTAGAAGAAGAGCCCTTATTCTAGGCACCGCCTTAATTATTCCCAAGGTAAACCTGACCAAACATTGTTTTCAATTGAACAAGTCTCTTAAAAAGTTTACTGGTATCATCTGAAAAAAAAAAATTAAATTGTTATCTAGTTTCAATATTTCTACCTGAATCCTAAAGTAAATTGGTCGATAGTTGATTGATAATTAGTACAAGCTTCATCGTTCATGCTCCATCCTCCACTAACGATTTCAAGCTGTCCATTATCTACAAGATTTTTGAACGCAAGTTGCATATTTTCGTCTTGTTCCTTCCACCATTTATAAAAGAAAGCTGTCTCCACTTGGATATACCTGAAATTTACCCACTATATAAATTTTTAATATATTTTTGTTTTGTAAAAGTTTTATTATTAATGACGGTATTCAAAATTATGCCCTTTTTAGTGACAAAATGTCGACAACCACATAAAAATTATAATATAGTGCCAAAATTTTTTGACATCAGGTTTAGATAGTTCAATGTAATGTATCGTTTCCTTTCCTCCTACTTCTCCGTAGTTTTTCTGATTTTCAAAATATTCGTGAAAACCTCCTACTATCAGCAGATATAAGTATTTCCACTTTAATAAACTAAGTTATACTAAAAATCCTTACCTTCTGTCCGCATTTTTCTGCAACTCCTCTACTACAGACGTTATTATATTTTTTACAGCTATGGGAATTCTAGTAGCAATTACGTTCACTAAAATTAAAAAAAATATATATTTTTTAATTGTATTGAGCATAATCTATTCTGAACGGAATTATAATAATCTACATGGGCTTCAAAAGTATTCCTTACACTACGATTTTCGTCTTTTCGGTACGATCGCTACAATCAGAGAGACCGGTATTCCTTGAGGGTGGGGTTAGAGTGGGAATAGGAATTAATACTAAGGGTTGGATTACGTTAGGAAATGATTTTGACGTGACAACGTCTTAAATTAGGTTGTGGCTCGGAGTCATTTAAGAAAAAGTGTAACGCCCGCTCACGTCTGTTACAGTGAGTCACCGAACGAGAGAGAGGCCCGCCGGACCGGCGAATGCCTTGCGTCTCTCTCTCACTCAAACATGATCGGTCCGCTGCGCGCGGCACTAGAGAATTAGGCGCGTTGAATCGCTAAAGTTGAAAATCGTTGAAAGTATCGTCAGCTGTGTCTGTAGTGAAAATGTGGAGTGCTTACAGTGTCCTATTTTAGGGGGAACCACCAGTATCAGATATAATTTTAGGAAATTACCTAGGGACCTATATTCTTTTATAATATTGCTATGGATTTATCCATTTAATATTGAGCAATGATTGTAAACATTCTTTATAGTTTAAACTTCAATGAAAATTATTAACTGTGTCTAAAGACATATATGATATGAGGTAATTTACCCAAGAGTATTAAGTATAATGAATATACATAAAAACATAATTTTGTTTTCTTAGGATTTAACATTTTGTCAGCACATTATCTCAAATTCACACTTAAATCAATATGTTTTTACTATTAGGTCTGTTGAATGTTTGTTCTTTACACAAAATTTAGTCTATACTTCATATTTATTAAAGGCGGTAAAATATACATTACAATTCAGTTGTTTATAAACCACTTTCAAAGCATAAAGAACCTTTTAAGCTTTGTTTATATTATTTTGTGTATATTAATTGAGTTAATTGGAGTAGCCCACTTTGATACAAAAATACAGTCAATTTATGGATATTTTAAGGTGACAATCTAAAAAAAGCTGATTTCCTCCCATGCATTTTATTAGAAACACTTGAAATTTAAAAAAAATTTAAAAATCGTAATATGTAAGACCTTAATCGTGAGATCGTGAGATTTGTCTTCAATTCGTGAGTAGATTCGTCATTTACAACAACTACAACAATAAAGGTAAATAATTGTACACTAATATTTCATTATCGTAAACTATGATTGATTGATTAATTGTTAGATTGACACAAAAGTTGAGAAACTGAGTTTATAGCGGCAATTCCTTGTTCCTATTGTGCAATTTAATAATATTCATATCAATAAATATTCTACCGAGAAAAAGACGTTGTCACGTAAAATCTTCGCCCGTAAAACCGACTTTACAGGCAACCGATTTTTTTTAATATTGAGGCTGAGAATTAAAGGAATTAATAGAGCGAAAAATAGAACAATATTTTCGGGATGTGAAAAATTGTACACCCTGTACACAGACGAGTCTAAAACTGCAAAACGGTTAGGAGCATTATAATTTAGTAGTGGTGGAAATTTAAACATTTCTATTTCACTAAAAGAATATGAACCCTGCCTGGGGGTCCTGAATCTCTAGTCCGGATAAAAGAGTATAGTTGATGGGTCAGGTTAGCATCCTACCCATTGTAAAAGAAAACAAGGCTCAAAGAACCGATATGAAGCCTCAAAACCAAACGAAACCTAAGATGACGAACCACGCAAAGAAAAGGAAAACGAGAAGGAAAAATAATCCCATAATCAGATTAGCAACATGGAACATTACTTCTTTTAACAATAAAGACCAAGAGATAATACAAGAACTGGTAAAAAAAACGTAGACATTTGAAGACAACTGTTTAAAGAAAAGGAAAATGATAATCAACACAATAATCTATCTGAATTAGGACACGAAATAGAAATCAGTTTACAGGAAGTAGAAATAGCCATAAATTCACTCAAAAATAGAAAGTCACCAGGACCAGATGGAACAGCCAACAAAACATGGAGGAGAAAGTTTAACCCTAGAAATGACAAAACTTAAACAAAAACTAATATTGTACTGCAAGATACCCAGAAAGGAGATAAACAAGACCTCAACAATTATAGAGGTGTAAATCTACTGAACACCGCATTGAAGCTTATTAAAAAAGTTCTAACCAACAAAATCAATAAACTAACAACTTTATCAGATGAACAACAAGGATTCAGATTCTAAAGATCCTGCGTAGTGGCCGTATTTGTACTAAGACAAATCACAGAAAAGGCCATCGAGTACAATAAACCAGCACATCTATCTTTTATAGATCTAGCAAAGGCTTTCGATCGCATCCAAGTCGAAGACGTTTTACACCTACTGTATAAAAGAAACATACCAATCAATATTATACAAACCATCGAAGACATCTACTTCCATAATCGAATACAGGCAAAGATAAATGGAAAACTAACACAGTGTATATCAGTACAAAGCGGAGTCAGACAGGGTGACTCGTTAAGCCCACTTCTTTTTAATATTATAATGTACGAAATATTACAAGCGGTACGTAAAGGTCATGGCTACAGAACGGAAAACAAAGAATTCCAAATATTATGGTATGCAGACGATGCCGCATTAATCCGAGACAGAAGACGAGCTCCAAAGATTAATACACATCTTCAATATAACAGCCAAGAAATAAAATATGATAATATCAGCAGAAAAAACAAATGTATGACAACATCTAAACACCCACTACAATCTAAAATCGAAATTGATGGGAAAATAATAAATCAGGAATCAAGGTTTAGATATCTGGGAATAGATAAAACTAGTTACGGAGATGTTGAAGGAGAGGTACGACAAAAAAGCTTTAAAGCAAGTAAAGCGGCGGGTTATCTTAATGAAACAATCTGGAGGAACAAACACCTAAGACAAGATACAAAACCAAGAATCTATAAAGCAGCAATTAGACCTATATTAACACACACGGCGGAGACAAGACCTGACACGTCTAAAACGAGACGACTACTAGAAACAAAAGAAACAAAAATACTCCGACGAATATTAGAGAAAAGTCTGTTGGATAAGGGGAGAAGTGAAAACATAAGAAGAGCATGCAATATAGAAGACATACATGGATGGGTGACAAAACGGAAACAGCAGTGGAACGAACACATTCGTAGAATGGCAGAGGATAGGATAGTACGAATAGCACGAGATAAGTCACCAAATGGACCGAAGAAGTATTGTCACACCAAGAAAAATATGGTGCGATAATTAAAACAATTTAGGAGGCTAATATTGAAGAAGAAACAGGCTTTAAAGCCTACATACAAGAAGGAAGAAGAAGAAAGAAGTAAAAGAATATGGCATGGAAAGAGCTGATGAAATTTCGAGAAGAGCATTAGGTACAGAATATTTGGGATCAGAGCTGGCAGTGAGGGTACAAAAAAGATTGTCCGCGACCAAAAAAAAAATTTGGATTCTAAGGCAATATAACTCTCAGTGAGAAAAAATACGCTGTCAAGCAAATAGCAAAAGTTATAGGTAAAGATATGTGCTAATACGGCTAAAGTTCTGTGGAAATAAGCAGAAATCAGCTTAGGATCGTAATAGGCTTCCTTACTGAACATTCCCTAGTCAAGGGACCTCTATATACAATGGGACTATTTCACAGAGTCAGCATTGTCTTGCGTGTTTGTAACTCATTAGAGTGCAGGCAGCAAATACTTTTCTAGGACGATCGAGTAATTACAAAAATATATGTTGTCTATTTTCTAGGTCTGTAGGAACTAATGTAGGGTTAGATAATGCTGGAATTAATTCTTCTTCTTCAGTGCCTTATCCGGTCCGGATGTTGGTGATCATCAAGGCTTTCATGGTTTTGTTGACTGCTCTGCGAAACAGCTCCGCGTAGGCCATCTCAAACCATTTACGGGGTTTTTTTAAACACGATATTCGACAGTGTCCCGGTCCTCTCCTGCCAAATACTTTATCCTGCATGACGAGTTGAAGAATTCGATATTTTTCTTCGTCCCGCATCACGTGTCCAAGGTACTCAAGCTTACGTATATATATATATATATATATATATATATATATATATATATATATATATATATATATATATATATATATATATATATATATATATATATATATATATATATATGTATATTTAGGGATTCTACAGTATTCACTGCCTTCCCTCGCTCAACCGTTTCCATCTCTCTCTGTTGTCCCATTCTCCATCGTTTAGGCCTCTCTTACTCATAGCGTCGTCTACTTCGTTCCTCCAGGATTTTCGGGGTCGTCCTCTTTTCCTCCATCCTATGGGGCTCCATTCGGTTATTCTCTTTATCCATCTGCTGACGCTAGTTCTTCTTACATGTCCATACCACTTTAGTCTTTTTTGTTCTATATATGTTAGTGTGTCTGTTTCTATTGATGTTCTTTGCTTTATTTTGTTATTACTTCTCCTATCCATTCTTGTTACTCTGCAGCATCTTCGCAGGCATTCCATCTCTGTTGCTACTATCTTACTGCTGTTTTTCTTGTTTATGATCCAATTTTCAGCCCCATATGTCATAATACTTCGCACTAATGTTTTATAAATCTATGTTTTTGTCTTCATATTTAGGTGTCTATCCCACCATACTGAGTTAAGTTGTCGGATTGCTGTTCTTGTTTGTCCTAATTGTGTAATTTCTTCCTCTGTTGTTGCCTTTTTCGTGATTATAAACCCCAAGTATTTGAATTTATCCTTTCCTTTGATTGTTACGTTGTCATCAATCTGTAGATCTTCTATGGCTTCTTCACTTGTAGATAGGTACTCTGTTTTCGCGAGGTTAATATCTACACCAGCCTTGGTATATTCTTCTTGTAGTTTCTTTATCATGTTGCTGAGGTCGTCTTGGTCTTGTGCAATCACTACTTGATCATCTGCAAAGCTTCAAGTATATAGGTATTCGTTCTGTACCGGTACTCCCATGCCTTCGCATTTTCTTTTCCATGTAGTCAAGGCTTTCTCTAAGTATATTTTGAATAGAGTTGGAGATGTGGAACAACCCTGCAGGAGTCCTTTTGTTGTGGTGAAGTCTCCTATGATTCTTGTTCCCGTTTTAATGGACACTTTATTTTCTTTATACAAAGCTTTTGTAGCTTCTATGAGTTCCGTCTGTATTTCTAATTTGTTCATTGCATTCCATAGTTCTGACCTTGGTATAGAGTCATACGCCTTTCTCAGGTCCACAAATGCCAAGTGTAAGCTTACGTTGTTTCACTAAATTAAGGACTTCTTTATCTTTTCTCGTACGCTGTAGGACCTTAACGTTGGTGACATGGTCTACATACGATATTATTAGTATCCTCCTGTAGATCCACATCTCGAAGGCTTCAATCCGCTTTTCTATGGCTTGCGTTTGTGTCCAGGCTTCAACTTCATATTGTAAAAAGGAAGAAGGCATCTTGGTTGCCAAACTGAGATCACTGCAGCACAGCAAGGATCTCAATTTGATAAATGTAGACCGTGCCATTTCAATTCTGGATCTAATCTTTTGAGCTTAGTCCCATTGTGAGTTGAGGGTAGTTCCGAGGTAAGTGAATCTGTCGACTCTCTGGATCTCTTCGCTACCTGCCACTAGTGCCCCGGGATCTAAATTTGCACGGCTGACTAGTTTTCTTAATATTGGAATTGATATCATACGTAAATGCAATGATGCAAGATGTACACTAAACTAACTGGATAAAGTAAGATCGGTTTATAATAGAAGACTTCTACAAAAAGGCCATAAATGTAGAACATACGAAAATTATTAATCAAGAAGTAAACTACTCGATTTATCACAGATAACTATTTCGCATTTCATTCTTTATGTATGAATATTATGTTCGTGAATGATGCTAGTATTAAATATGATATATTTAACACAGCGTAATTTTATACACGAAATTAATATTTTAAAATCAATAAATGATATTCTTAGATTTGAAAATAATACTTACAACCATAGTAGTATTCATCAAACGATTTCAACCAGCCCACATCGTCATGGGAGTGTGGAACCAAGTGGATATTAATTCGTTCTTTATCTAATGGATGACACACTACACATCCTACTTTGTTTTCGGCCTGTTCTGTAGATACTTTACAATATACCGTTGAGGAAAATGCAGCCAGTAAAATTATAGTAAGAACAATCGAACCCATGATGAAGATTTTCTTTCCTAAACTAAATGTGCTTTCAGATGCTTCATAAATTTTTGTTAATGTTTCCTGTGATTGTTATTTTATCAGGTGAAGCAATTAAGATTATTAGTGAACAACGTTTTTATATATCGAGATTAGTTTTGATTTGATTTATCTTATAAATATACTAAGTTTATAGATATACAAATTATTTTGTGTGTAGTACAAATTAATAGACACTTTTGTTTTGATATCATAAAAATAGAATATTTTTAAATATTTTATTTTATTTTATGAATATTATTTCAGTCGCCTAGATTCAAAACCCGACAAGTCCAGGTAAACTAGATTTGAGATAATGAAGAAAAACTTATAAAATCTATATCCTATTAAATAAGGCAGCGACTTTTTGAGAAAATTGAGGTTTTTGATAATAATACATAAAAAAACACTTTGAAAAAATCTAGGGACCCCCAGAAACAGGCAATTGTATGATATATTTTGGACATGTCGGGGTTTGCAGATGAATTTAATATTTTGAAAGAAAAGAAAATCGAAATCTATTAGAAAAATAAGTTTAATTACTCAACAATGCAAGATAACATTTATCCACTATTTTATATTGCAAAGCTAACTGTTTCTGTTTCGCAATTATCTTCCTCTTCGTTTGCCTCACTGCCTTGTCCCTCCTCTATAGCTTCGTGGAATACTTCTTTGAAAAAGACCAGTTCATCTCTATCTTGCCATCCCTTTCCGTAGTGTTTCTCCAATAGCTTAGTAATACTTTTTTTCTTATCTTCTTTAATCGCTATCCCAGCCTTCAGTGTTCTTGGACTAATGTGCGAGACTTTTTTCCCTCTTTTGCATAAGCTTTTGGGTGCGCATAAGTCAGTTTTGTAAAATGCCTCACCCCCTATAAGTGGTACTGTTTGTCCTCTTGTAATGATTACTCTCTTTGATTACTTTTTGAGTTTCAGCCTTCCAGTCCTTAATTGCAACACCAGTTCCAGCTGTGTAAACAGTGGCAAACTTTTTGATTAACTTTACATATTCATCAGGATGAACAATTACCGTGTGTTTTTTAAAAATTCTTTTAATTTGTCCAAACACACGATCAGGGGAATATAAAAATGCCCCACAACGGGAAACACTATCTCAATCTCCTTTATTTGTCTTGGAGCTTCAAACTGAAGCCAATAGCTCAGCATTGTGATGACCGTGGAATTTTTATTCTGTGCTCCACACCCATCGCAAATAAGCCGAAGAAAACGTAGGGAGTGGTGCAAGAACGAAGATATTTCGTTTGAACTTCTATGATGGTCCAACTCCGTCCAAACAAATGACGTAACATTTTCTGGAGTTAATTTACTTTTTGAAGATCCACAAACTACAGTAAGGTGATAAAAATTAAGTTGCATACTGAAATAAGCCGACTGATCCGGAAGTTTTGGTAGCGCCAAATTCTTCTGACAATCAAATGAAAATGTGACCATGTCGTCTCTTTCTTCTTGAAGAAGTCTATAGAAACTCTCACTTCTTACTTTGTGGAGACGTTATTGTGCTTCCAGACTAGTTTTTTTTTATTCGTCAGTCTCGCCTTTTATGCTGAATTTGTACTGTAAACAAGTTGAACACAAATCTGTCTTTGGAGTTTCCAAACCAACGTTAAAATTTTTGTTAAAATAATCTCTAAAGAAACATTCTTTGAATTTAAAGTCTTCGTTTTGGGCCATTTTGTCGTTGTATATACTCCATAATTTTAACATACTTAATTCAGCATGCAAATGAATTCTGTTGAATGATTTTGAACGGCAATAATGAGATTCCGCACATTTTAGGGATTCAATGAATTTTTTTATAGATTGTTTTTTACCTTCGTTTTTTTTTGTCCAATTCGATCTCCGCCCCTTCTTTCGGTAGGAATAAGCGAATGCTTCTTGTAGTTTTTCATAATGTTTAAAATTTTATCGTTTTTAATTCCCATAATACTTTGGAAAGCTGTTAGGCATACAGGAACAGTTAGGCTGTCACTTTTCTTCAATTTGTAGGATAAAATACAAGATTTTGGTTTATTTTTGTTGGCTGTTCGTTTCCTTTGTCTTACCAGAATATGTGAGTCAATGTGGCGTAAAATGAACATGTCATGTCCCCTTTTATCCTTATTTTGATAAAAAGCTAAATGGAAGTCTCTTACATCGTTCATTGATAGTTGAGAAGTACATTGAAATGATTGATATGGCTTTCCCTTATGGCCACAAGTGGGGTACACGGGTAATGTTTTGGCAGCATACCTAAAAATAATTATTTCATCACAAATAATGTACTAATTTATTGTAATATTATAGGTTATACCTTGCACGTTTTGCCTTATCTCTGCTTGTTTCGACCTTCGCTCTTTTTCGAGCCTTTGTCACATCACACTGTTTTACATTAATAAACTGTCCAACAGTATTTAAAGTTGCCAATGAATCCGTTATTTTAGCAATTTATTACACACACTGCAAACAACTTACTTAAAAGCATAAACTAAACTGATCTGCTTGGCTAACAAGTTGTCAACCGAAATTAGGTGGCGAGTAAAATACTACGCGTCTATTGGCGGATTGGAAATGTCGGCTTTTGCATTTAAAACGAGAATGGACCTGTCGGTATTTGCATCTAAGGTACATTTTTGGGAGCCCATAATTATCGGATATGTCGAGATTTGCTTGATAAATGTATTATGGACTTGTAGGTTTATGTATTTCAAATTCTTATATCTAATAAAAAACGTTTTGAAAAAATTGTGACTTGTCGGGTTTTGAATCTAGGCGACTGATTTTATAATACTTATGAAAATATAGTAAAACTACTGTTCTTACGTCCTCAATTTTCCTCGCTAGAAGTGTTTTCTCTTACAAATAGTTTACCAATAGGTAGGAAAGATATGGTATTAGGGGACTACCTTATTAGTGGATAAAATCTTACTTAACAGGACGTAAACAAAAAGTAGTTGTAGAATCTCAAGGAGTCAAGTACGTCTCCGATGAGGGCTCTCTTACTATAAGCATCCCACAGGGCAATAATATAGGCCCTTTGTTACTGGTTTTTTATGTTATTGATCCTGCTATAAACATTGTAAAAAATAGAAACAATATTCATCTAGTAAACTTTGCTGATGACACAAATATATTAATCTTCAGGATCGTCCTTGAATAACCTTCTAGATATTGCCAATGATACTTTGGAGGAGGCTCAGATGTGCTTCAGTATGAACAGATTTAAAGTAAATAAGGAGAAAACAAATCGTATGATTTTCAATACTAAAATGAACAGCAGTATCATACCAAGTAGTGTTCAGATACAAGAGGAGGAAGTATTTTTAGTAGATAACACCAAATTTCTGGGTATACATTAGGCCGGGCCGAAAATTTAATTGTTTTATTTTGCTACAGAGCTAGTTGCCCAAAGGTGGTGATATAATTAGTAACGGGGAAAATCATTGACAATACGTCAGCTTAAGACTTTATTGTTTTAACAGTTTAATATGGTAAGACAGAAAACTTTAGATCAACTTACTTTTAGATCAAGTACTTCAAATTCTAATATTACTCCTCTTCCAAACTATACCCCCATAAAATTTAAATACACAAAAAGAAACTTTTGAAATGTACATAGAACATTGTACATTGAATATTTTGTATCCTGATTAATAAATTTTGATTGAATTACAGATAATCCTCTTAATATAACTTTTACCGTGGAAGAGCTTACTCACTCTACTACCAGCAAAAAATCGGCGCCAGGATCAGAAGATATTCCTGTTAGTTTCTTACAAAATCTACCAGATAATAAAAAAAATATCTCCTTAGCCTATATAACACAATTTGGACAAATATTGAGTTTACCACAAAATGGACGAAGGCGATAATAATTCGATTACTAAAAAAAAATAAATTACGAACTGATTCTGATTCTTATAGGCCAATTTCTCATCTTCTTGTTGTTATATAAACATGATGCTGTCTGTTTTTCAATGAACCTCTAGTAAGTTATTGTTCCATCGTTTTCGTGGTCTTCCTACTGATCTTTCTATTGGGGAAGCGTCTCTTGCCGTCTTTACTACTCTATTTGTTGTCATTCGGTTTATATGATCGTTCTATTCTACTCTTCAATTTCTTAATCAGTTCTTCCACTTCCACTGTACCTTGTATTTATGTCATATATATGTACTTCTAGCTGTGTCCCATAGTGTCTTACCATCAATTTTTCTAATTGTTTTCATCTCTGCTGTTTCTAACATGCTTTTTGTCCCCTCTGTATTAGGTGTTGTTTCTGCAACGTATATCATTATGACTGTTGATCATACGACTGTTTTATAAATTCTGCCTTTCGTTTCTTTCCCGATATTTTTCTTTCTTCATATTGTTTCATTTAGGCAGCCTGCGGCTCTGTTTGCTCTATACACTTGATCTTCCACTTCAGTTTCGAGCTTTCCGTAGCTAGATAATGTGATGCCTAGATATTTAAACTCCATCACTTGTTCTATTATCTCACCTTCCAGCTTCAATTTACATCTTAGTAAATTTGCTGTTGTAATCATGCATTTTGTCTTACCAATACAATGTGTAAAATCTTAGAAAAAATGGTAAGAAGAAAAAATTAATAATCCATGATCAAAGCAGCTTCGCAGGACCGACCAGATCCACCATAGATAATTTTTAATAGACCTGAAGTCCGAAATCATTAATCATTTGCAATTAGGTACGTCTTGCTGTCTTTTTGGATATAACAAAAGCGTTTGACATGACTTGATCGACATACGATATTCTTAACACGTTTAGTCATTTGGATGTCAAAAGTAACATACTATATTTTATTCATGATTTTCTTATTAAGAGACAATTTGAAGTTAAGATACATGGTACAATATCCAACATTAAGTACCAAACAAATGGAACACCTTAAGGATCCGTTATTAGTTCAACACTATTCTTAGTAATGATAAACAAAATCTTAGAAAAATTTAAAAAATTTGTTAAGGCGAGAATATAAGCTGATGATTTAGTTATATATTCAGGAGAAAAAATATTCTTTCTATACATGATAACTTACAGTGTGCAATAAATCACCTTGAAAACTGGTTAAAAGCTGTAGGATTGCAATTTTCAATCAAAACCGAATGTATTTTATTTTCAAAAAACGGCACTCTACAAATCCAGATCTTAAGTTATATGGAAACAATTTTTATTTTTAGCAATCATCTTTGATAAGAAACTATCTTGGAAAAACCATATTATGCAAATCAAGCAATCTTGTCAATTTGGTCTCAATTTACATATTTATTCTCATATTTACAAATCACTAGTATAATCAATGTATTTATCAATAACATTCGATATGCTGACGATACTGTGATAATGGCAAGAACAGCGGAAGATCTACAACATTTAGTTGAAAGTATGAATGAGATATGTAATCATTACGGCATAAGGATGAACGTCAAAAAAACCAAATATATGACATTCAGTAAGAATCCAATACATGACACTAGTATCGCAATAAACGGTACCCAACTTGAAAAAGTAAACGACTACAAATACTTGGGAACCCTCATCAATGAAACAGGTGACCAAAATCACGAGATAAAAAGACGTATTGAAATTGCAAGGTCTACCTTTATAAAAATGAAAAAATTATTTTGTAATCGTGATATTAGTATTCAGCTACGAACTAGAATGTTAAAATGCTATGTATTCAGTACTTTGCTTTACGGTGTTGAGGCATGGACTCTTAAACAGAAGAATGTTAAAAATCTTAAAAGCTTTGAGATGTGGTGCTACCGCCGTATACTAAAAATAAGTTGGGTGGATAAAATACAAATGAAGAGGTAATACGCAGAATAAATAACGATCCAGAAGGTAAACTAAATATAAAAAAGAGAAAACTTGAATACTTTGGCCACCTGATGACAGGAAAAAAGTACACATTCCTGCTAGATATAATGCAAGGAAAAATCCAAGGACGCAAAAATCCAGGCCGTAGAAGAATGTCCTGGATGAGAAATTTAAGAGAGTGGTTTGGCTGTACCACTAACGAATTATTTAAAACAGCAGCAAATAAAATTAGAATCGCCCTAATGATATCCAATCTCCGATAGGAGAGGCACTCAAAGAAGAAGAAAATATGATCAAAACTCCATTTTGGATCAGTTGTATACTTATCAACTTACAAAAATACAGCACTAAGAATAGCTACATGAACATTTTGTACTAGTCCCATTAAATGTCTACAATGTTTAACCGGGGAACCACCTTTAAATTGTAGAAGAATATATTTATGAGTCACTCGACACTGGGGAGTAGGCAGATTGAGACCTCAGTGCCGAGAGACAGTTCTTGCAATATAGAACACGATACTGGTACGTCTCGAGTGAGGGGAGTAGGCAGATTGAGACCCCGAACTCGAACCGAACCGTATCCCTCTTGATAATGGCTCCAAAATGGGTGCCGAAACGTCGAGTTTTAAATTCTTAACGCGATTCTTCCCGAGAACTCAGTAATTTTCATTTATCTGACCGCGGAAACTTATCCGAACATATATATATATATATATATATATATATATATATATATATATATATATATATATATATATATATATATATATATATATATATATATATATATATATATATATATAAAAAGGACAAACCTCCCTTTTACGAGAGAATCAGAAGATATCCCTTTCTCTCCATAATACTCAATTTCCAAAATTTTTTGATCAGACAAATATAGTCACAGCTCCCGCCTGGACCTTTCCTCCTGCAATATGTGATCTAACTCATTCTAAATACAATAAGCTTGAGGCCCATGCAATAATTATTCAATTATTTTACAATATACTTTTTTCTTTCCCAGATCATTGTCATACATTTATCCAAAACTATTGATTGTGGGATCAGTAGTTATAACTACGAACATTGTATTGCAGCTCAAATTATCTTCCAGTTGCAGTGTTTACTCTGAAGAATTACACTCAATTCTGCAAGCCCTCATTTATATAAATCTCCAAAAATGTCCAAATTCTGTCATAATTACCGACTCTTTCAGTACATTACATACGGTGGAACAGTTATATAAGTAATCCTATAGGTATTTTAATAAAAGAACAATTACATTTTCTAAACAACATGGGGCAGCAAGTACGCTTTATATGGGTAGCACAGCTACCTAATCTCCAAATAAAATGGGCCTATATGTGACTTATGTAACTGCAACATGAATGGAACACATAGCTTAATAGAGCGTCCTAAATAATATATTAGTGAAAGACAAAAACACTCACTACCTAATAATATAAAAGCAGTCTTGAAGACATTGTAAATTGACAAATATGTTTAATTACTTGAAAGATATTAATGTTTTAAACAAACTGTAACCACAGAATACACCATCCCAACCAGAAGAGAAACGAAGGGCTTTCTCGCAATTCAAATTTCTTTGCGCATGTGCGAATCCGCCATGTTCTAATTAGTTTCGTTTTTTGTTGTCAACCTCAAAATTGAAGTTTGTTTACCTATTGAGAAGTGTCTTTTATTGTTTGGTGTTTGTTTTTTAATAGTTAGTATAATTAATTTAGTTAGTTAGTTAGTTAATTTGTGTAATAATCTTATTGTGATGGCTGCACGAAAGGGAGGGTTTTATTGTGTTGTTCGTGGGTGCCCATCGAAATCTGGTAAAGAAGTTAGTCTCTTTTCAATACCGAACCGACTGATCGTAGCAGGTAAACAAATTAAATTTGAAATTCAAACGTGTTACAAATGTTATCTGAATGTTTATATTTTAGTTAAATAC
The DNA here is from genome assembly GCF_040954645.1 of Diabrotica undecimpunctata. Lineage (NCBI taxonomy): Eukaryota > Metazoa > Arthropoda > Insecta > Coleoptera > Chrysomelidae > Diabrotica > Diabrotica undecimpunctata. The sequence continues at coordinate 16,772,551 of NC_092811.1, read as the reverse complement.
CCTTTTTTAAGAGCTGAATTGTAGCTGAAAGCAGCCAACAGGGAAAATCTGCTTTCCAAGGATGCTGAATTGCATAGGAATTATACAATGTGCGAGAAACATTTTGAACCGATGTACATGTCCAAAGGAAACAAAAAGAAGACCTAATTTGGACAAGCACTTCCTACGATTTTCTCGCACAGCCAATATTCAAAACACACAAACGAACCATTAAAGAAAGTCATAAGGCTGGAAGGTAGATACTCTTTATTTATTCACAATTATAGTGCCTCATTATAAAAGTCATATAAAAATCAGTATCTACTAATATAAGTTGTTTGTTGTTTTTCATCATATAAACAGGATCTGGAATTGTGAAATTTAATGATCGTCTATCAGCCTTATTAAGAACATATATCTTATGGTTACATACTGAGTAATATTTATGTTGTGGTTTCAGGTACAACTGAAATAGATAATGTGCAGCCAGTTGCATTTAATAATCCTGTTGACAAACATAGTACTATATCTGATACTTTGATGGAAGAGTTTCTGGTAACAGGTAATTTTATTTATTGCTCCTACAACTGTATTATGCATTCAACTAATCACTAATAAGCATTAACATATCTACTTTGAACGTTTGTATGTTATTTGGTCATTAAATATATTTTTATATTTCAGATGTTGATGTTAATAGGCAGGAAGCGTCTACTCCACATAGGCCCCATACTCCACAATGTTTAACCCAAAATGCAAAATCAGCTACCACACAAACCCCCTCAAAGTTATCTGGTGGTATCTGGTTTCAGGTGTAAAAATTAAGACAAAAGAATTTTCTGAATGATCTTTCACATTGAATTGGAGTAGAGTTTACAGAGCTTCCCCCTTGTGGTCTTAAATTTCCGAAAAAAAATTTCTAAACTATCTTGATTTGTTCGCTGACTTTTCAGTTAATAAAAGCTGCCCTTTCCAGTCACCATCCAACCGGTACGATATTTAGATCTTGATCATACATCGATGTTTTCTTTACATATTTTTAAGTTATCCAAAAATATCCATATCTCGTCGAGGTAATTGGCTGATAGTCCAAATCTTAAAAAAAAACATTTTTAAATTTATGTGGGTGACATATATTGGTAAAACTGAATATATCAAAATTTATTTATTATTTCAATAATACCTGCAGCATCAAGGGGTAGTATGTAGGTCTGCATACCGCTTGCAATTGTTCCATTTAAAACTTGAGTAGATAACTTCACTTTCATTTTTTGAAAGTTTGTTGGTTGAATATGCTCGTCGGTAGTTATTTCTAGGTGCTTTAAACATTCAGAAGTGGTTAATTAGAATTATTTATGAAAAAAATTTAAGATATTACAGCGAACTGTTATACAACGAGAATGAATTTTTAACTGTACGTAAATTGTTCTGTTACAAAGCCCTTAAACACATATATGTAACAAAAAAGGATAATATTAAACATTAGCAATCATGCGCATTAACCTAGTTATACAAGCAATAATGCAATTTTACCTAAATGTTGGGTACATAGGGCCCAAATGATACAATAGTCTACAGGAGAATTTAAAACAAATTAAGAGGTATAAAAAACATAGATATAAGTATGAAACTAAACAATGGATTGGAAAGAAAACAACACAATTCTGTGAAAAACTGATTAACTGATAATAGTAATAAATAAAAAATATCTAAATAGACTTTGTTTACCAACTACAACATTTCTTGAATTTATTGACATGTTTATGTCACATGCTATATTAAAATGAATGTATTTTTGTAAGTGCGCATAAGTAACTGTTTATATTTATACATTTGTTAAATATTTGTTTGTTTGTATATATATTTTTTAAGTCTCACGCACGAGGGGTGCTACTTTTATGGTAGCTCTACTTCAGTGATTTTTCATATTTATGTAGTATTCAGTATGATTATTTCTTGTAAATATATATTATAATGTAAGCTACCTAGATAAACAATATTATTAGTATTAATTACAATAAATTTTTAATATTATTGTGTTTTATTATAACTTTTTACCCTTCCCTACCACAAAAGTGATATATCCAGGCGAATTGAATGTAGTACCTACTGTACAACCAGAAGTTTCAGAGACTCCAGATGCACAGAAAGAGAAATCGAAGGGGTATACAGTCATTCTAGTCGCAGCTGCACTAGTTTCTACGCGCAGCGAAAATATCGTGGTGTTGGAGGTTAATAGATATTCACATTCAAAGAAATTCCTCAAAAAGGAATCAAAAAAAGTCAGCAACTTAAGACGTAGTTAATAGAAATTTCAAAAGTATAATTCTGTATTGATAAGTAAAAAAGTATTGAGTCAAAAATATAGATTTTGAGTGATGAAGTTTTTTATTAACCTTAAAAAACGATAAGAAGAAATAGAAATCGACTGCTTTTCATCTCTATTTTGAAATTAACTCTCAAATTCAATAACTTTTTATCCGTTCTTTAACGTACTTACCTACTAAAATACTTTTAGTACGGTAATTTGTTTGTTAAAAAAAACCAATCGATATTTTTGACCTATTTGACCGAATTGATGTATAAGTTATATTAAATTTTACAGAAAAAATACAATTCATACAAAACAGATTCTACTTTAAAAAATGATTAGTACGTTTCTCAGTGTAACTATAATTTGACTATAGTTTTGAACGACTTTCTCATTACTTTTCTTCGTGTACTAAGTAGTTTATCTGTCAATGTCACTCCGAAATTTCTGTCCTCCGAACATCAAAGGTTCCGACAAAGCTTTCGCTTCTGGTTGGGGTGGTGTATTCTGTGCTGTAACCATTAATGTTTTGTAAACCCTATTTACAAACTGTCAAATATGACATTCTTACCTAATTATGAACTTAATAATTAAATAAAAATACTGTTTAGATTTAAGTATCTATGTATTAACTATAGTACAGCTAATAACCCAAAGTGGTTGATGCTCTTATTAATATATAAAAAAAATATGGTGCTTACAATAACCGTATTATAATCAAAACAAAACATAATGAAATATGAGGTTTGACATAAAATCCGGAACTTGAAGTATTATCTTTTTCTTTTAATCTAACAATGAAGGTTCGTATCTGCATCGGTGATAGAGATACAGATTTTGGGGTGCCTTCAATGGGCTCTACTCTCTTAACATTTTTGGTTGTGAGATCTGATGTTCTCCAGACATATTTACTTTTCTTTTGGTAGTCTGATAACACTTGGTTCGCAGACAATGTTGTTTCCGCCATGGCTTCTATATCGAAATGTTTGAAAGCTTTCTAAAATAAAAAAAAACGAAATAAATAGTTTTGGATTCCGTGTAAAATAAAGAATCAGTGTTAAAAATTTTGACTACGCTTTTTTGTAAAGTATATATGATGATTTGATATTTTATTTTGAAAAATGATATTTCATTTATTTTTAGTCACATTTTTTTTAAACTGTTTTACTCAATCCTCTTAATTTCTATTAATTTTTTATTTCTTTCAGTTTTTTATTTAGTTCGCTCAGCAAGGTTTTAAAATTACCATGATCTTCTAGACCACTTTAAAAAACATATAATCCAATAGAGAAAAACCCCGTTGTTCTGATTCTAGATAATCATGTATCGCACACAAAGCTTCAAGCAGCAACATGCAAAAGATAATTTCATCCATTTATTGGCAGACCCAAGTCTGCCACATTGCAGTCATAAGACCCAGCCACTCGATAGGGCACTTTTCAAACCATTAAAAGCTTATTATGAGAGCCCCGCTAACAGCTGGACCAGTTTTCGTCCAGGACAGATTCTCTCCATTTACCATGTGGCTGGTCTCTTTTCCACAGCATTTGCAAAAACTGCTACTGTAGATATAGCAAGAAAGGGGTTTCATTCTACAAGAATCTACCCACTAAATACAAATATTTTTCCGGACGTAGATTTTATGCCGGCGGAAGTACAGAGCAAGATTTAGGTGAAGATTCAGACGATGAAGGTCATGTTTTAATTAAGTGTCAGCAAGAAGAAGAAGAACTTGTTACTGATTCGATAGAGCCCCAGCCGACATCTAATAAGGAGCGACTTTTAGAAGAACAAGAAGAAAAGAAGGAAGCAGAAAAAGAGAAGAAGGGAAATGCATTATTGAAGAATCAAAAGATTAAATCTCAAAATGCTAAAGTTTGTGCAGCCAAAAGGAAAGTTTTCGACGAATCATCATCTGTTGAATCAGTAGCACTCTCCTATCAAGAAAGTATTGATTCTTGTGACATTCATTCTATATATAAAGCTATGAAGTTAATTTATAAGGTAAACATTTTTATATTTTTTAATGCTAATCAACCTTTGGAAAAAGACGTAGTCAAAAAGTAAAAATGTAAGAAATCTATTAAGAAACAAAATTAATACATTAAATTATTTGACGGATTTCTTGGAATACAAAAACTAATAAATAACGAAACCAATAATACCTACCGCTATATTTACACTAATAGGTTGGGATAATTCAGTATCATCGTCTTGTTCCATAATATGCTCCAAACGAAGGAGATATGTACCATTTATCCATTGCTCAAAGGTCAAGATATTCACGTTTTCTGGTAGAGATTCATCTAAACCTTCATACTATAATATAACACAACTTGAATGTCACACAGAATGGTAATATTTTAATAATAATATATAACTATAACAGGATAACGATATATATATATATATATATATATATATATATATATATATATATATATATATATATATATATATATTTGAAATTGAAGTTCCCAAAACACCACCTCCAGTTTTTTTTGTTAAGTGCTTTTGAAAAAAAATCTATATTTATAAATAACAAATATATATTCTGTAAAAACATAATTAAAAAAACAGTGAAGTGCTTACGAAAACACTTAATTTTTGTCACTTTGCTTTTTTTCGTCACGCTTCATTCATTTTCACCTGCAGATCGTTGAGATCGTCGAGAACTGTCCGAGAAGGTTTATTTCTTCCTCCCTTTCAGTATATTGTGGAAATAAGCTAGGCAAATTTTGTTAAACAACTCCTGTGCACGACCAGTTACATCGGCGAACATGATTTTTATCGACGAACTCAACGACTTTCTCCCACATTTCCAAGATCTTCTTTATATTTCTTGTAAAGATAACCTCTTCTATCTCTGGCTCCTCTTAAAAAATAATTTTTAGATGAACCACCGAATGTGCATCATGTAATTCCTCGGTTGCTAGCTCCTGAAACTGTTCCTCGACGAGTTCGTTCACATCTCTCTCATCTACCTCCAGTTCCATGGATTTTCCCAGAGAAACAACCTCCTCTACCAATGACACTTAATGTGTCGAATCCTTCGAAGACCCTTTTAGCTACAGCCTCAGGCTGTAGCTTTCTTTCATGCAGAGGTTAAGATCCTCGTTGTGATACACAGCCACGCCTGATCAATAATTCTTAGGCATATCACGTCCTTCCAGAACTCTCGAAGGGTAAGTTTGTGTCCTCCATCACCTTAAAGCAGCACCGAAAAATGTGCTTATTGTTTAACTTTTTAAGATTAAAAATCACCTGCTGATTCATGACCTGCAGGATAGGAGTGGTGTTGGATGGTAGGCAGAGAACCTTTATAAACTTGAACTCTTCAATTAAATTATCATCGAGATTTGGAAAGTAAGCATTGTCGAGGATGAGCAGAGGTTTTCCTGTAGATATTTTTTAACAGCAGGGCCAAACACGTGGTTTATCCGCTATGCAGAGAATTTTATGTTGACCTACGCCGTCGAATTTGTCCTTCAAATTTTAAAATCTTATGTGACTTAAAGACTCGGGGATTTTCCGAATCGTATACAAGCAGAGATTCTAGGCTCGATTTTGCAGTCGGCACTGGCATTAATGGACAGTGCTAGAGTTAATCTGTCCTTCATAAATTTACGAACTGACATCGTCTTCTCCTCTGCCGTTATGTAAGTCTTATTTAGCACCCTTTTCCAGAAAACCCTGTCTCGCCATAGTTAAAGACTTTGTGGGAGATATGTCCTTTGGCGTCTATCAGTTCGACGAGTCTCTCGATTCTTCGTTTTTGAAAGTGAGTGGGATCTGCTTCAGCAAATCAGCGTAAATTGCTCATACCTTCTAACATATGACGCTTTATGTTAAGGTTCCACCTTGAAGCTAATTTTCTGTCACACACGCTTAGTAGTTTCTTTTCCTACACGCTCAGTAGTTGCTCCATATTTTTATCGAGAGAGATCCAGAGAGGTATCACCTTTATTAATTCCTCCTGTTTAAGCACAGTACATATTATTGATGTACTACGCCCGAACATCCTCGCTAAGTCAACTACTCGCACACCTTGCTCATGTTTTTCTATAATTTTACGCTAAAATTCAATAGTTATCATCTTCTTCTTTTGACCTTCGGCTATAAAAATAAATGTGATAAAGTTTTGTAAATGTACAAAAAGCAAAAAACGCGAACTTAACTTATCAAAATTTCTTCGAAAACGAGGGAAACAAATACACAGACTGAGGTGCGATAAGCTGTTAAACATTGTAAGCTACCTCAATATACTGGGCGCATGTTGTGGTCGTGTGCAGCGGTGTAGTGTGAGATTTCTCGTATCTCAAATCTTGCTTTCATATCAAAGCAAAATATCGCTCGCTTTTCGGCTCGTATCTCAAAACACTTGTTTATTAGGGCAGTCGTATATCGAAATATATTAGTAACAGTAATTTCCAAAATTTTCTTCAGCTCTATCTAATTGATTGTTTACTGAAAATATTTTTATATTATCTATAACTAAATTTAATTTAATATACACTCATTCCATGTATCTGGAATGTCTGAATACTCTGCTTGGGAAGATAAGAATCGCATCGCTAAATTCGGAAAGAAGCATAATAAATATATGTTTATGCTAATGTACACTAATAAAAGATTGTTGCTTACCACCAATTCAGATTTCTGTAGATCTGTATAGGAGATGTTTTTTGCAGATAAGCCAATCCATGGTTGAATCAATTTTTGTTGTGCAATAATACGTTCAAGGCTTGCAGTAGATTTACCTGTAACGGAGAAAAAGATTCTCAAATAGCGTCTGAGCCTATGACAATGAATAAAACGATGTAGAAAAGAAGTAGAAGCCAACTTCATCGAAGAAAAAATTAAGTAACAAAGTTCACATTTCTTGGCTTTAACATTCTTTTGGTATATGGTACCATTTTTACATAGTAACATGATAAATGCTTTTAATATTCCATATCCCACTTTAAATAGGCTTTACACATTTTTTTTTACTTTTGTGTTGGTCCTTGCTCTATTCTCTATTGTTTCTGCCATGAATATGTTTTACTTAAGTAATACAGTAATAAAATTTCTTCATAAAAGATTTTACTTCTTTTCAGTGGTAAGTTTTTTTCTGCTAGATGCCGCTACAATATTTTTTTACCATATCTGGCTACGTGGCTACCCTTACTTATGTTAAGGCGCGAAAGTTACCAGAGTGTGACATGTTGAGTGAAAAGTAAGAGTTAACTGCCTTAAGAGGACTTTAGAACATATGAACTTTCTTGATAATTTACTTCTTCTTCTTAAGGTGCCCCCTCCATTACTGGAGGCTATACCTACAGCAAATTGCACTCTATCTTGAGCTGTTCTTAGTATCGAATATGTGTGCATGCCTATCTAGTCTTTTACATTCTTTAGCCAGGAGAATTTTCGTCTTCCTGGATCTCTGTTTCCTTCTACTTTCCCTTCCATTATCAGTCGTAGAATGTTATATTTTTCTTCTTTGTAAATATGTTCTAGATAACACGTTTTGCTGGTTTTTATAATATTTTACTTACTTGATGATTTACTTACCATCTAAATTAGCACGTTTCGCTTTTCCGATAACCAAATAATGTGTACCTCTCACATAAACTCCTTTATCAAATTCTATCTCATTCAGATTTTCATCTACACCTTTATGATCATCATGCAGTATTCTTCTGTGTACCTTAAATATTTTTTATTTAATCTGTATACTAAATATAACTATCTACATATTTACTACGTTCTTAGAAATGAATTTGAACAACGTAAAATCAAGTTTTTTTGCAAATATATTTAACAGTATTTTATCATTTTTTGATAGCATCTACAGTAGATCTTACCATTAGCTCCACTTCATTTTGAGAAAGACTTGACCCACCTTCAGATCGGTCAGTGAGTATAGCAACTTCAATATCTTGATCTTCATCCTTGAGAACAATTCTGGAGGTTACTGGATAGTAGTTACTGGATACTGTTTCCACCTCAGGATTGTAAGTATAATCAGACCGCTTATCTTTAACTCTTTTGATGAGTTCTCTTCCATTAGAATCAGTATAAAAGACATTTTTGTTGTTAAATTTGCTGTTTATTGTATATCTTGAGATGAACTCCTTTCCTTTCTTGTCATCACTAAAATTGATTATTTATTATTAGTCATGTTAATAAATCTTATAATAATACCCATTACCTGCTCAAGGTCTAATCTAAAGAAGGATGTGCAGAACATGTTTTCTGCAAAATTAAAAAAGACTACACTGGTTACCATCTGCCAGTAAAAATTGCGAATATTTTCCAAAGCAGTAATAATCACTCCCAAAAAGTACATACCAAGAAACTATCGAAATAAATATCTTTTTGGTTAGTTGCGTAACAGCAAAAACTATAGAAACACTTTCTGGAACGAGAAGACTATCAAGAGATAGAAGACAAACTGCTCCATAAGCTGGACGGATAGTACAACAACAGTAAAACAACAAAAATGGACCATAACAGTAAAAAGTCCGAACTTTAAAATATTAATCAAATAAGCGCAGAGATACCACAGTAGAAATTGGGCTGCGAGGAGAATCATATAACAAAAAATAACATGGCGATTAACCCAAAACACCATCAATCGACATTTAGAGCACTCAAAGACAAGCCACAATATAAAGGTTAAACCAAAGGTCAAAGCCTTAAACACAGAAGCCACAAAGCTACAGAAAGCTGGACAACTTTGATGATAGCAAAAAAAAAACAGAGAAAATCCTTACAAATGATTTAAATACAGTGTGAATATACTTCCGCGAATGAAGGCTTTAACCAAACGTCACTTCCACGTAAGTAACAATTCAACAAATCATATGTGCAAGCCACATTTCTGAGCCACATCTCACCACATAAATCATAATGCATGACCTTTCTCAAGGGTATAAAAAAGATCTATGACAGTATAACCTACGAATCCGTTAAAATCATAGATTCTGCCAGTTACAGCGAACTTTCACCAAAATCAGCAGGAGACTTCAATTTAACGACTGTAAGAACCTTAGAATCGAAAAAACAACAAAAAAGCAGCATACCTCGTTTTTTAGAAAATAACCAGGATTCTACCCTCCATGCAACATATTAACTATGCTAAAGAGAATAAGAGTCAAATGTGGTATATATCGTCACATTATGGCCTGATGAAAGTGTGGTATCATTCACGATAGCTTTCAACATAAATTATGAATTTTTAACATCTGGTTTCTCCACATTCTTGTTGGGTAGAGAAAGAAAGTGGAACTGGGCATTTTATTGGTTGTGATCTAAGTTCCTAAGGAAAAAGGTATTAAAGAGCATAACCATGAGCTGGCGAAGGCAGGTTTGCTATTCCCGAAGTAGATCTGTCCTAAATTATTATTACTTACATATTAATGTTACCAACGATCCAATCAAACTCAATATAGCTCTCATTTTTATAGTGTCTTATAATTTGAAGAATTTCAGCGTCCTTGGTAGTCCATACTTGATGCACTTCATCAACAACTTTACCAGATTTTTGGAAGGTAACGTCTATTTTTGCGGGCGAAACTTCATTAGCAGTACCTGGTGCAACAGGCCTAAAATTAAAGAACAATTTATTTAAATAAAACTCCAATCAAATCGAAAATTTTGGTAAGTTAAAAGACTTACTCCTTATTTTACTCTCTCTCTCTCTCTTTCTTTATAAAATAATGAGTATGACCAATTAATTTCTTAATTTATTTACAGTTGTATTTGCTATTTTTCGCTAATTTATTTACAAACAAAATATCGCCTTTTTTCTTCATTATTATTTATCTAATATCATTTAACCAGCGACCTCTTAAGTTTTATACAAAACAACCACTATGCACAGTAGGGATGGGAAAAACCTACCGGTTTTAACCGAAAACCGGTTTTTTTACTTCGCAATAACCGGTTTTATCGGTTGTTTTTTTGTCCCGGTTATAACCGGCTTTTTATTTTTAAAGTATAAACCGGTTATTAGGTTTTTACGGTGATTAGGATTAGGTTAGGTATTATTTTGGATTCCAATCATATTTATTATTTTCAAGTAATTATTCCAAACAAAACCATAATAAGTTTTATTATAATATTTCGTTGAAAAGGTATTAGTAATCATAATATTTACATAAGAAGTGATCTGGTACATCATCTATTTTTCACACTTGACTCTTGACATTGAAAGTGGGTGAATGGCTGTTTCTGATTATCAAAAATATTGTTCTGACTATAAATATCGAATTACCGATTACGAATACGAATCTCCAAGGATTTCCCTACGTTTTCAAAACGATACACCCATACAGGAAGTATTAAATGAGTTAAAATAAACCTATTATACAAATATACAAACGTGTTAAAAGTAATACATGATATTTGTTTTTTGATGGTAGTAAAAATAGAAGATGAATTGCATTATTCAATTTATTTTCAAGTAAAATATTTATGTTAATATTATTTTTTTTAAATCCCATTTGAAAGAGTCTTGGAAATTTTTTTATAAGTTGAAATGGTTGGGGTGGGAAATTTTTTGGGTTTGGGGGAGAGGAAAATGGGTGGGTATTTTAGAGGATTATATTTTTAAATGGTAAATTAAATTTGCATCATTAATTGAATACAATAATTGCATATTATATTCTACTCTCATTATATTCATTGACAATAGAACCTGAATTATACTAATCACTGAAATTGTAAGCATTTTATCGCCTTTCAAGGAGGCCACAAAGGAGATCTCGGGTTCCCAGTACATTACTGCTAGCCTTGTTATCCCCCTTATGTCTATTATCGAAAGATTTTTAAAAAACCTCAAGCCAAACCTTAGTACAGCTCAAACGTTATGCCAAAATCTTATAACTAGCCTTCAAGAGAGGGGCACTAAGCTTTTACGAAATACCCTGCTTTGCCATGCTAGAATCACGCATCCGAGGTTCAAAAAACTATATCTGAATCCGTATATAGTGGAGACAGTCACATCCAATTTAGGCTCGGAAGTTAG